>NW_028261385.1:80039474-80201474 GCF_051295495.1 Thamnophis sirtalis | reverse complement strand
CCTGATGGTGAACTCTTCAAATTAAGATATACCATAGGTCTTGAACTGAATCGCCCTGCTTTCTCAGCACAATGTTCTGTAAGTCGGACTTGTCATCCCAGAAAAGGAAAACAGAACGAGATGGAAGAATATGGCCTTTCTTTTCCACCAAGTGATAATTTTGATGTTATTTGGGATGCTACCAGATGAGTCAGAAGGCAACAAAGCTATGCTTGTTGGCCAAATATCCCATGCCAAAGGCCATCATCAACAACAAGATGGTTAAAATACCTCTGCCAAGAACCTTACAGAATAGGGCTGGATTACAGAAATGGAAATGATACCCACATAGAAGCTGACAGCTTGGAACATGTCTTTGCCAGACTTCTTGCCTTCGGTTATTCAAGATTTATAAAATACACGCAATATTGCCACCTGAAAGACCACGTAGATGAGAGATTATGCAGAACGGTGTAAGAAATGACATGCATTTCAACATCATAAAACAATGTATCATTGTAATGTTAACTTGGCAGGAACATAATCAGACAGTCACTCCCTATTTTATTAATACCTGTATATTCAGCCCTGCAATTATACTTATTTAGATTAACATCTCTTTTTTTTCGAACTGGAGAAATAATCTCATGATATTTTAGGTACTGCATTTCCCCCCCCCCCCAAATTTAAAGAGTAAGCCATGAAATTGCCACCAAGTAAGCGGAACTG
This sequence comes from Thamnophis sirtalis, assembly GCF_051295495.1. Taxonomy (NCBI): domain Eukaryota; kingdom Metazoa; phylum Chordata; class Lepidosauria; order Squamata; family Natricidae; genus Thamnophis; species Thamnophis sirtalis. The sequence continues at coordinate 80,200,766 of NW_028261385.1, read as the reverse complement.
ATTTATCTTCTTGTGTACACTGATAAATTAATTACAATTTGAAGTATCCACCCAACTAAAGGCAGCTGCTTTTAACTTCAAACATAAGCACGTTACCGCCTTTTCTTCTGAATGTAGCCAGAAGTCTGTGTTGTTGTGATGCTAAGCTGGTGGGTGGTCATACATAAAAAAGCCAGCGTTTTGCCATGCTCACTTATAAAGCTTTATAAAAAATGTTACTTGATACTTGCAATCCGCCCCCACTAAACAACATTGAACGAATACCGATTAAAAAGATGCAGTGTGTTGCTCGCCAGAAGAGACTCCAAAGAGAAGCACAAAAATACAGAAATACCGAAAAATACATACTTAATGGGATTCAGTGTGAAAACAAACCAAATCTTATGATTATCCTATAAACTGAGTCAGATACTGCATTCATATAATCAAAGCCACACAATATACAACCTAATTAAGCAATTGGTCAAATTTAACCTTCAAGTCGAACTGATGAAAATCATAGATATTTCAGCTAATTTTTGAAATTCAATAAGTTAACTAGAATAATAATTACTGATGTTTTTTTGCAGGTTCTGTCAATTATAACCACAGGACATGGAGTCCCATCTAGGTTTAAATAGTGCACATGCCTGCATGGCAGTGGTGGGTTTCAAATTATTTTAGAACCTCTTCTGTAGGCGTGGCCTGCTTTGTGGGAGTGGCTTGCCAGCCATGTGACCGGGTGGGAGTGGCTTGCCAGCCATGTGACCGAGTGGGAGTGGCTTGCCAGCCATGTGACCGAATGGAAATGGCTTGGCAGTCATGTGACCAGGTGGGCATGGTCAACTTGTAAAATGTGGTGAAACTCATTTATAGCAATAGCAGTAGACTTATATACCGCTTCATAGGCCTTTCAGGCCTCTCTAAGCGGTTTACAGAGAGTCAGCATATTGCCCCCAACAATCTGGGTCCTCATTTTACCCACCTCGGAAGGATGGAAGGCTGAGTCAACCCTGAGCCGGTGAGATTTGAACCGCTGACCTGCTGATCTAGCAGTAGCCTGCAGTGCTTCATTTAACCACTGCGCCACCTTGGCTCTTATTTAACAATGCTCTTGCTTAGCAACCAAAATGTTGGCTCAGAAACTCTGGCATTTGAATCACGCAAGTCTTAAAGCTGTTAAGTTACAAGATGTTTGCACCCCTAACCCTTTAGAAGAAAAAAACCCCAGGGATGATCTAACTTGACAGCTTTAAGATTTGTGGACTTCAACTCCCAGAATTCGTCCTTTCACCCTTCATCTTGATGATGTGCAGACGGGCGGGGGAAGGGAGCTGGAAACGGTTCTAAATGGCACTGTAGATTTGTGGAACCTCTTCTATAGAAGAGGTTAGAATGGCAGGAACCCACCCCTGCTGTATGATATCATTTCTCTGGGCATTGCAGAGCCTTCAGCTGTGTTGACCAGTTGCTTAAACCCTGATGGCTACTTACTGTATTGTAAAATGTTCCCATCTACCTGGATTGTAATTGGGTGAAATGAATGCTGAATGAAGTGGTTCGCATTTTGAAAGGAACTTTTAAAAGAAGCCTTTATGTTCACTGGGAAAATGAAATGGAACTCGAAAGGTGAAGGACAAATTCTGCGGTAATAAATAATTTATATGTTCTTTTTTTAAAAAAAGTATTAAAAACATATAAACATATAAAACATTAAAAACTATGGTTTTTTTTTTTTAAAAAATGTAATTCTCTTGAACTTTAATTTTTAGTCCACCCTGAAGATGAAAGGTTTGAGACAAAGATACGCTGAACTAGGTCCAGACATGGTATTCAGCTGGGTCTGTCTGGTTCGGGCAAACCGGTAAGAATGGCTGCGGGAGGTTCTGCCCACCTTCCCCGATGTAATGCACAAGCACTGTGCATGCGCAGAAGGTGAGGCGCATGCACAGACGAGGTGCATGCAAGCGAAGTGATCCCACGTACGAGCGTGCCCATATTTGTGAACCGATAGGGACAGTAAGTGAATCCGACCGCTGCCTAGATCCCTTCCATTTGGAATGCTACAATATGTACATGAGGGTATACTATTCCTTCTTCCCAAATACAGGTAGTCCTTCGACTTAACAACAGTTCATTTAATGACTGTTCAAAGTTACAAAGGTAGTGAAAAAAGAGACTTATGATTGTTTTTCACATGATCAAAATTGGGATGCTTGGCAACTGATTTCATATTTGTGACGGGGTCATGTGATCACATGACCCGGCCTTTTGCGACTTTCTGACAAGCAAAGTCAATGGGGAAGCCAGATTCACTTAACAACCGTGTTACTAACTTAACAACTGCAGTGATTCACTTAACAACTGTGGCAAGAAAGGTTGTAAAATTGGGCAAAATTCACTTTAACAACCGGCTCGCTTAGCAACAGAAAATTGCTGAGCTCCATTGTAAGTAGGGAATTACCCATAAAGATGTGTCATGACTGCATAAGCAAAAGTGAGGAAAATGACCACTGTGCAGAAATCAGAACGGCTTGGAAATATCAGCATGAAAGCTGAAACAGAGAATTCTGTTGCCTGAGGAATTCTGGAAATTGAAGTCCACAAGTCGTAAAGTTGCCAAGGTTGGAGACCCCTGCTCTAGAGGTTAAGGATGAGACCCTCATTACTCAGATGCTACAAGAAGCCAAAAGTAATATGGATGTACTGACACAGCATTCCTCTGCAAGTTAATAAGAGCTCTTTTTAGATGCTCAGTGAAATAGGAACTCCCCTGCTATCTTGTCCCTGACCTTCACCAGAAGGAAAACAAAGCTTATATCTATCCATATGTCAATACACATGTAATGCCAGGAGTTCCTCTCTTTTGTAGTATCCCTGATCATCTGGAGATAGCATGTTTGTTTGCAAGCCTCCGTAAGTCAGTTCCAATATCTGTATAAATGTTCACAGATTGGGAACGAGGGAAGTGAGTGTGATTTGCATCAAATTCTTCCACGCAATCAAAAAAATATATGAAACACACAAAAAGTCAGCCATTTAAATAAATAGCTGAAAATCAAAAGGCCTTAGTGGATGATACCACACTAAAACAGGGATAGTCAAAGATAGTTGGGTTACATTTCAAAGTCAGCCAATCTGATTTATCCCTCCCAGACTAAAGACTACACTGGAGTCCAATTATGTTCCTGTTTTGCTTCAGTTCTCCACAGCAAAATGCAGAGAAATGGTATCTGAGGGCTAAATGGAATTATTAAATAGATTAAGGACAGAATTATATTAAGTTAATGGAAATCACAAGCAGATTGATACACCCTAAAATGCGTAAAATGTGCAAAAGCCACAAGTAAAAATGAAATTTCAAAAATAAAAAGTAGGTTAAAGGCAGAAAATCAAAATATTTTTTTCATTTTGCTGGGACGTAAGGGAAGGATGAATCTGTAAATGCTTATTTTTCCAATCTAAAAGTTATTTTAAAAACCAGGAAAGGTTTTTAAAAAATCAGTGTATTTTCCATGTATTCTTCTTTTAAAAATGTATTTGGTATGCACTTTTTAACATATTCATTTTACCGCTTTCAATATATATATATATATATATATATATATATATATATATATATATATATATATATATATATATATATATATATATATATATATATATATATTTATATTTATATTTATATTTATATTTATATTTATATTTATATTTATATTTATATTTATATTTATATTTATATTTATATTTATATTTATATTTATATTTATATTTATATTTATATTTATATATTTATATAGGGTTTTTTCTAATACACACAGTTTTCTATATAGTTTTCTAATATATTTATTTTTATCTATATTCTTGTTTAACAAACCCAATCATAAAATTCAGAGTCTGTCTGACTGTCATGATACCCACTTGTACAATCTGCATTTGAATTTCTTGAAGTTTGTACTGCCAATAAGCAAAACTGTTATAGACCATACCTTATCTTATTGTACTTACTCAATTCAAATTTTTCTTATCTTTCGCTATTTTTGTATTTTTTGAGTTTTTGCACTACAATTAGTCATTGTAGTATTACTTCTTTTCATGTTGTTGCATCTACCTCACAATTTTCATGTAAGCCCTAAGTCTCCTTTTCCATTGTTTCTGCCCATTCTAACCTCTTCTGTAGAAGAGGTACCACAAATCTACCAAACCAGTTAGAAGAGGTTCCTCATGGAGCTCCTGCCCCACCCTCCTCGCTCACTTCACCCGTTCGTTCCATCGCCGCTCACAGGCAGTAGCTTGTGCAGCATGGATGGCCTCCTAGGACCTCCTTGAACTTGCCTAGGAGGCGTGGCCACCAGCAAAGCATGGGGGTGTTCTAGGGCGTCCCCCCCCCACTGGTTCCCCACCTCCCTTCCTGGCGAAGTTTTCCAAGGTGTGGTTTCAAAAGCAGCCTCCCATCCCTTGTGCCCGGCTCCTACTGAGCTCCGGGAAGGAGGAGAAGAGTCTTTGGGGAGTGAGGAGGAAGCACGCACATGGGACTGTGCCAGATGGGCAACCGGTGCTAAGAAAGCGCCTCACAGTTTTTGAAGGGAGGAGGGGCGAAGGAAAGGGAGAATGCGGAGTCGCCTTTCAGGGATGCCAAAGTGGCGGGAAACCAGCACCGCTGTCAGAGTCTAACGCTTTTGGCGGCTCTAGACAGGTGAGGTGGGGAGCAGAGACCCAGGTGGTTTCCTTTGCTCCCCTTGCAAGGGAGTAGTAGGCGTTGTTTTTGCATTCCTGCCTCCGCTGGACTTCCCGCTCTTCTTCGCGCATTCCTCGCGACTGCAATAGATGTCCAGAAGCAGCGAGGGCTCTCGCACTAGAAGCCCAGGCCCCATTAACCTCAAAAGCCACTTCTGGATGTCTATTGCAGTTGTGAGGAGTGGCGAAGAAAAGCGCGAAGTCCAGCGGAGGCAGGAAGTTTCTTCTTGGTTGCTAAGCAAGAGCCTTGTTAAGTGAGTTTCACCACATTTTGCAAGTTGGCCACACCTACCCAGTCACATGACTGCCAATCCACTCCCACCCAGTCACATGACTGCCAATCCACTCCACCTGGCCACATGACCAACAAGCCACTCCAGGGGTGGGTTTCTCGCCCCGTTCCAACTGGATCGGTTGGAACGAGGCCGGCGGCGTCCTCGCGCACGCACGCGGCGCGCTCGCGCTCGCACGCAGCACGTGTGTGCGTACTAGCGTCTGCGCGATGCTCCAGCTGCTCCTGGAGGATCGCGCAGGCGCTGTATGCGTTCTGCGCATGCGTGGAAAGCGCAGAATTCGTAAAAAACAGGTAAGGAGCGGGCGCGGGTGTGCGGGCGCGGGCGGGCACGGGGGGGCGTCGCCGTTCCCGGAAGTTACTTACTTCTGGGTTCGGCGACCAACCGGATCGCAGGGACCGGTGCGAACCGGTCGAAACCCACCCCTGAGCCACTCCCACAAAACTGGCCACACCTACAGAAGAAGTTCTAAAAAAATTTGAAACCCACCACTGGTTATACTGATTAGAAGCATGTTGCATTTCAGGTATGGGATAGGTAAAGGTAAAGTGAGTTTGACACCCCGCTCCTGCTCAAAAAGCTTGTGGCAACCATAGCTAGGAGAGCCTTGGCACAACTTAGAGTGGTGTTGCAACTACACACTTTTCTGAATTGTGAAGCCTTGCACTCAGTCACTGATCATCTCTCATGTGGATATGCTTTACATAGAGCTACATTTGAAGAGTATTCGTACACTAAAATTGGTCCAAAATGTAGTGGCATGGACAATTTTGGAGGTTCCTAGGGCGACACATATAACACCACTGTTATACAAGCCACACTGACTGCTGACCTGATTCTGGATGGAATTCAAGGTGTTGGTGATTATCTTTAAAGCCCTCTATGGTCTAAGTCCAGGATATCTGAGAAACCATCTTTCCCAAGTGAGATTGGCCACCCACATGTGCTGGTAGAAAGCACTGCGGATCCCATCAGCCAAGGAATTTCAGCTGGCGAGATCCAGGAGAAGAGCCTTTTCTGCAACAGCATCTCCCCTTTGGAATATCTTGCTGCAGGAGGTAAGATCCACCCCCTCTCTTTTAGCTTTCAGAAAATGATGTAAAACTTGGCTATGCCAACTGGCACGGGGTCCTGAAGGAGGAGCTGTTGGCTGTTGCCTCCAGTTTTATTTTTTTGTAATTTCAATCTGTTTTTATAGTTATGTTTGTCTGGATATCTGTATATTTTATCACTCTGGGATCTGCTCAAGTCATCTCAAACCACAAAATGGGCAGCAAATAAACCAGAATTGAGAAGACAACAACAGACAGAAAGTGTTGCCTCTGCAAAGAAGCTGAAGAAACAATGAACTATCCTTTTAGTTGCTTCAAGAAGATCGCACAGACTGACTATAAACAATGGCATGATAAAGTAGCAACAATGGTGCACTGGAAGATCTGTAAGTAATATCATTTGCCTGCGAGCAACAACTGGTGGGACCATAAAATAGTGACAGTAATAGAAAATGGAAAAGCTAAATTAGCCTGGAACTTTAGAATTCAAACAAATGAACCTGCCATTTAAGACCCCAGACTTATCAACTATATATTGCACATAGCAGAACTGAAAACAGCAGAACAGAAGAGAAAGAACTGAAGAAGATAACAAAATGCAAAGACCTGCAAATAAAAATGGAACAATTGTGGCAAAGGAAAGTAAAGATAGTACCTATATTAACAGGAGTCTTGATTGAAATCCCAAAACATCTAGAACACCATCTGTACACCACTGGCATTGACAAACTAACCAACGGTCAATTGCAAAAGGCAGCTTTACTTGGAACAGCTTTCATCCTGTGACGATACCATCAAAGATCAACATCTGCCTATCCCGGGTCTTTGGCAAGGACTCAATGGGTGGCTAAAAATGCCAAAGCCAGTCTGAATATCTGGCTGACTGTGCAATGAACCATAATAATCAGAATATAAAATGGGGGCTCACTAAAGAGTCCATGCTTTCAAGCAAATAGGATATTGTTATTTATTGGGCTATGCTGAGCAAAGATTTAGCTGACCTCTTTTCAAGTTGACATTGAATACATACTTATGCATTCAATTTTGTATATTCCAGAGGTGTCAAACTCAAGTGTCACAGAGACATTGTGGCACGACAAAACCGCGGTCCACTAAAGCGCGCTCAATTAAAGCGCGTACCTGACGTCATCAGCAGCGCGACAAATACGACCGCAGAGAAAAAAGAGCGCTTTAAAAAGCGCTTTTAAAGCAAGCTGATTCACGTAAAGGTAAGGGTTAGGTTTAGGGTTAGGGTTAGGGTTAGGTTAAGGGTTAGGTTTAGGGTTACGTTAAGCGTTAGGGTTAGGGTTAGGGTTAGGTTAAGGGTTAGCGTTAGGTTTAGCGTTAGGTTAAGGGTTAGGTTTAGGGTTAGGTTTAGGGTTAGGTTTAGGGTTAGGTTTGGGGGGGTTAGGGTAAGGTTTTCGCGTTAATTTTAACTTTACCGCTCACAGCGTGATGTTTTCGTCGCACTGTGATGACGTCAGGTACGCGCTTTCGTCGAGCGCGCTTTAGTCTACCACGGTTTTGTGGTGGAACCCAGAGACATCACGTGACATATTGGAACCTCCCCCCCTTTTGGTAAACTGGGTAGGGGTGGGATCAGCATGTGATGCACCTGGCCCACCCACGGCCCGCAAATGTGACACCTGTTATATATTCCATTTTTGGTTTTAAAATTTCAGGTTCTCAATTTATGTTTTCCACATTCCAGTTGCAAATATGCATAAAAAACCCTCTTTCAATAATGATACCATGTAATTCCTGGTGGCTTGGTGAGGGCACATCTCACCGTGAAAACTGAGATTTCATCATCTGGCACCACAATTTGCCTAAGTACTTCAATCACATCCACAAAACTTTCTTGACAGATACCTAGAAATAGGCAGCCCCTGCCGTCTTCTAAAAGGGTTGACTTTGTTCCCTCATACAGTTGTGGCCTGCCAGCGGCCAACAGAACTGGCAGCAGGTTCGGACAGTGAAGAGGTTGGGGAGGAACATGGGCCAGTCTTGGAGTCTGGGGAAGGCTCTGATGAGGGCTCTGTGTCCAAGGCAGAGAGGGGGCCAGAGCCATATGCCAGTTATCAGCTACCTTCAGAGTCAGACAAACAGCTGGAGCCTGTTCCCAGTGTGCGCATGCACAGATTTTGCAGGGACATCCAGTTGTTGGCAATGTCCCGATTGTGCCATATTTTTTCCTCTTGTTGATGACTCTGTTCACTGAATTCCATGATATATCCAATGTCTTGGAAATTTTTTTGTACCTTCTCCAGAGCAGAGGTGGGTTTCACATAATTTTACCACCGGTTCGCTGTGCACCAAAACTGTGAGTGTGCATGGCCTTCTGCGCATGCACTTTGCTCACGTGCATGGCTTGCACACATGTGTGCAGCTTAGAAAACGTGGCTAAATAGGACGGCATAGCACTGTGGCAAGTGGGTGGGGTGGGCCCACCTGCAGGTCACCACTACCAGTTCGCCTGAACCGGTCCAAACCGGCTGAATACCACCACTGGCTGAGATCCCTTTTATGCTTTGTAAGCTCTTTGGCTTTTGCTGTAGGAACCAACTCAGTAAATGTCAGAAAAATCCTTCTAGAACAGCTGGTCTTTCTATGCTCTTGAACAGAATCACTTTAATTGATGGCTCAAGTTTATACTATTATTTACTATCCGTTTGAATATGATTGATTAATTCTGACTGCATCCCCACTTATAAGAGGGCGTGAACCTTATGTGGCCATATTATTTTCTGATATTATCACGAAAGAGCTCCCCTTCTCATATCTTACCTGTTATCTACAAAAAAAATTTTTTTAAAGCCTTGTAATTCAGTCGTAATCAGTAAAGGGCCATTAAGAGTTACCAGAAATAAAACATACATTTTTTAAAATCTCAAACTCACTCTATATTCCTTTCCTTTCAACACAATAATTTATGACTTTTTCTATAACTTGTCTATAAATAAGTCATTAAATTCAGAAACTCTCATCCTTCATTCCTGATCAGCAAAAATCCAATAAGAGTTACCAGAAACAATAACAAATATAATTTAACCTTGATCAAAGCAACCTAGTTTATATTCCATATCTTTTAAAAAAAATTCCCATTACCTAATCCTATTTTGCACCATTGCTGGTATTATCAGCAGATCTCTTGACAGGTAAATGAGCCTGAGAGATTTCTGGAAGTTTGTACTTAAAATATAAATATTAGGTTTAGGGATTACAATTTTATTCCTATGAAAAATTTATGTTTTGGGGAGATTTTGCTGCTATAGTTTTAGAAAACATTATGTACTCCTGGAATCATACCAGGCAGAGAAATTAATGGATATGATGCTAAGGAAATTAGATAGAAGCAATAATGATCACATAAATATAACCCTAGGAAAGAACAAAACTATCAGAAAGTTCAGATTGAGTTATCCAGAATTTGCTATATAGTTAAGCCTTAATTTACGACCATTCTTTCAGTGCCATTCAAAGTTACAATGGCACCAAAAAAGTGACTTATGACCATTTTTTACACTTACGACCATTATAGCATCCCCATGGTCATGTGATCAAAATTTGGATGCTTGGCAACTGCTCACATTTATGACGGTTGCAATATCCCAGGGTCATGTGATCACCTTTTGCGACCTTCTGACAAGCAAGGTTAATGGGGAAGTTAGGTTCACTTAATAATTGTGTTACTAACTTAACAACTGCAGTGAGTCACTCAGCAACTGTGGCAACAAAGGATGTAAAATGGGGCAAAACTCATTTAACAACTGTCTTGGTTAGCAACAGAAATGTTGGGCTCATTGGGGTCGTAAACCAAGGATTTTTTTGCACTAGACATTTCTATAATAAGTAGAACCTTAATGGGCTCCTAATGTGTAGAAAGATAAACTGACAAAGTGAACATATTGACTCAAAATCGACCTGACAACGATCTATTAGATTAGATAGTTTAAAAAGAAGAGAGGAAATAGAAAGAGGAGGTAACAGACTCACTTAAATATCAAATAGTTTATATTAAATACCTTGACAATTTATTCTTAGCCCTTCTAGAAGGCAAAGTACCATTTTTCTGAGGGAATGTACAAGACTCCCACAGGCCCAAAACAAACACCAAACACTATTCAAATTAACGAGAAAGGAACTTGGTATTTCCTCACTCCAAACAGATCAGTGAATGCTTTTGAGGTTTGGCTGAGCTGTGTGGCAAAAGAGCCATGATTCTTTTTTCTCTTTCTTTGCACAACGTTGGGAGACTGGCTCAAGGCTTCAAGTGTATCAGGATATGGGAATCATTTGGGGTTTCCATCTTCTTCCGACCATCCTTCAACATCCTTCCTGCTCGCCTGACAGAACCACACAGGCATATGCACAAGCCACAAGGCAGTTAGCTTTTAAATAGGTTGTGTTTTGCTAGTAGTGGTGCTAAAAATGCCACAATCCATGCAGTTGGGATGCAGGCCAGGAGGAACAGAGGGAAAGGAAACCCACTGGGCCTTGGTGGGTGTGAATTTTTCCTTTTGGCTAGGAGTCTTATTTTCCATTAGAAAAGGAGTTTTGTTATATTGCGTTTTAAGTAGGAAAGAACTTGACCCGATGGCAAGAACAAACTCAGTCTCCAGATATCTGCAAGAAGTTAATTGAGGATACTTTTGATAAACTTACACTTTTGATTTACTCTGGAAATCTAGGAACTAGAAGGAGTTGGCTGGAGGCAACAGGGTTTATATTCTCCACACATACCGTGTTGACTCCCGAAATAAGTCTTTGGTCTTATTCTTGGGGAGGTCTTATTATTTTTGAGGTTCAGGGGGCGTCATGCGTAGTCACCTTATGGCTGCTGCTCTGTTGCAATATTGTCAGGGAGTGCTTATTTTAGCGCATGCGCTCCAAAGCCCGATTGGACTTATTATCCGGGGAGGTCTTGTTTGCAGGAAAACAGGGTATCTTTGCACAACTCCCAGATCTAACATGTTGTTACGATAGCTTGTTATTTGAACCCTTTTTGGCTCTGGGCCAGTTCAGCTGAACCTGAACTAAAATTGAGGCTTGTGGGTAGACTAGTGTTTTTTTTTAATTAGCTTAGTGTCTGGCCACCTTAAACAAACAAACTTTGTATGAACCTGGCATTAACTCTTGTAGTTAGTTTATACCGAAGGTTGGGCGGAACCTCCCACTGCCGCTATTATTGCTTCGCCCGATCCAGGCCGAACTGGGAGCAACCCACCTCTGGGGTGGGGTCAGACAGAGTTGGTATTTACTGGTTCTCTGCCCTACTCAAAATTTCCACTACCAGTTCTCCAGAACTTGTCAGAATCTGCTGAATACCATCTCTGGTGCAAAGTACACAGTTCCCACTAGAGCCAGTATTTCAACTTTTGGTTAAAGTGACATAGGCACTCTGTGTGTGTGTCTGTGTGTGTGTGTAATTATATAATGTGCTTCATGATGTAATCTCCATTCTATAATTCTGTACAACATCGCATCACAATACAAAAGGCATATCAAATGCACATTTCATCATTTGGGGTCATCACGCTAGAAACATCAGATCAGCAGAGTGCAATACGTTTCCTTCCATTCCTCCCAATTCTCAAGGACATGAATACAAAAATACAGTGTATTGTGTCACGAAGGTTATTATTTATTAGCATGTTTCTATGGAAATATTTTGTCAGAAAGGTGGGTCCTGCAATTAGATTATAAATATAGCCCAGGCTTTATGGTTGGGCTAACAGTTCCTCAGATAATTAGATAATGGTCCAGATGTACATCTTGTGCTAAGCCAAAGCATTTTGGCTAAATGGGAAGGGAAAATTAAATATACAGTCCTCTTAAATGTCTTATTAATGAATTGCAAAACAGCTCACAAGGGCCTTGAACTATTCAAATCATGCTTTCCCTAGAGGCCATTGCGTGTCCTCTCCTGAAATCAAAGAGAGAAATATCCCTGTTCCAATTCATTATTAGCTAAGATAGATGATTCTGCCCAGTACGGATCACATTCAATTAAACCTAAATATCTTTCTTAACAATAAAGATATTCTTTAGGTCAGAAGATCACTAAGTGAAATAAACTAGAGGGGAAAAGAACCCAAAGAAATAGAGATGAGATTCAGTTCAAAGGGTTATAAAATGTCAGGTTTTATACAGTGTTATAGATGAGCAAAATCATAAAATCTGGATCTGTTATTTCAGAAAACCAGAACAATCCTCACTTCTTAAGCTGCTTCTTAAAAGCTAGGGTAAATTCATATTCATCCGAAAGTTTGAAACTAGACATTAGGTAAAATAATTCTACAATGTATTATTATAAATATAAGTGAATACAGTCCAATTGGATAAAATTGTTATTTATAAAATAAATACAATAGATACTGGTGTGTATAAACATAATGAAGATAGCCATTGTAAACAATTCTTCTTTCTTTAACCTAGTTATCAATGAGCACTGGAGTTTCCATTTCTCAATACTTTCTGGGAATTAGTCTACACTGTCATATTATTTCACTCTTGATTTCAGAAAACACTCCACTGTCATGATGTGGCATCTTTTTGAGAAAACAATTGCAAGGATATTTTTTTCCAGTTGTTCTAGTTAAATAAACAGTTGATTAAAACACACATGAATGGATGAAAGAATGAATATGTGTGTTTGTGTATGTGTGGAATGAATGAATGTGTGTGTGTGCACAACATTACTGTATTTTTCATGGTTCCTCCCGTGATCCAGTAACTTCCCATCTTTTAACCCAGGGTTGTCAAACTTGATTTCAGTGAGGGCTGCATCAGGGTTATGTTTAAAGTGACCAGACATCCCGATTTCAGCGGGACGGTCACACTTTATAACAATTTGTCCCGTGTCCCGGAGCGTTTTTAAAAAGTCCCAATTTTCTGGCTTCATGTTGAAAGCCCAGTGGATTTGCTTAAGAAATCCTAACCGGGGCAAGACAAAAGACACTCTGTCTAACTAACCCCTCTCTCTGTCTCAGTACTTTCATTGAAGATATTAAAACTTTAAAGCAAGAAAACGGACCCCCCTCGCACCCATTTTACCTCATTTTATAAGAAAAAATGACCTAGTACCATAGAGCTCCAGGAAATACGTGGCTAGAGAGGTTGCAAGTGTTACTTCCTGGATTTTCCGGAGGAGAGGGGCACGGAGGTTGGAAGTCGGCTCGTGTGAAAAAAAATGGTCACAAAGTTTCTTTGAAAAATATTTCCCTGACTAATTTCACCATTTCAATTTGCTCAGTTCTTTGTATTAACATCTACATCATTCTTGGTTGACTTGGAGTGCAAGCCTGCTGGTAAGTGAGCTGGGTTTTTTTCTTTTATTTTTTTTAATGTATTTTAAAATAATATTTTATTTATTGTGCATAGGATTTAAAATTCTGTGTGGATTCTTTTTTTAAATTGTCTTAGACTATTTAAAAAAAGATTCTATTCAAAATAAATTGAAGTGAAACCATGTTTAAAAATTCTATGCACAATACTTTGAAATATATTGTGCATAGAAAGAATAGTTTGAAATGTTTTACTTCAATTTATTCTGTGTGGATTCTTTTTTTAAATTGTCTTAGGCTATTTAACAAAAGATTCTATCCAAAATACAAAATACCAGCTGCAGTTATTCACTTAAGAACTGTGGCAAGAAAGGTGGTATAATGGGCTTAGTGACCAAAGTTACAATGGCATTGAAAAAAGTGACTGATGACCATTTTTCACACTTAGCGACTATTTTCACACTTAGCAACCATTGCAGCATTCTCATGGTCACATGATCAAAATTTTGATGTTTGGCAACAGTTACAATTTATATTTGTAAATTGTAGTTATGTTGAAATAAAAAAATATTACAATACTATTTTTGCATTATATGAAAATTTTTGTTGCTCCGTATAAATTTTTTAATCAAGCTGCCCCCGGCCCTGTGCATGCCAGCTTTGGACTTGTGCCATAGAGGATGCCAAGAATGTATGGTGGAGGCTGAGGGCACCAGTTCCCATTCCTGGCCCTGCCATCTCTCTGACTCACTAGCACACCCAGCATATCCGTAAGGGAGAGAAATGGCCCCCCCCTAGCCCTGCCAGGAACAGGCCTGAGCCACACAGGAAGAAGAAGCACACACAGTGCACACACAGTGTCAGGTGTCTGATCTCTTTCCAGGCAGGGGCTGGCACAGCAGTGGGACATGCCAAGGCGAGGAACCACCCTTCCCACTGGACTCCCCACACCAGAGGAAGTGCCCCCTTGCTCTCTGCCCCCTGGATTTGGTGGGACTGGACTAAAAGCCCTTTCCTGGAGAGAAGGAGCCAGATGCAGCACACAGCAAGAAATCTTGGGGTTTTGGCTTTGTGTGTGTGTGTGTGTGTGTGTGTGTGTGCGCGCGCGCAAAGCCTCTTGTCTGGAGAACTGATTGGAGGAGGCGCCTGGTGTCCAGCTGTAGCCTTTCCTGGCCTTTCTCCTTAGCCCAAAAGAGAAACGGTGGGAGGGAGCCTTTGGGCCGGAAGGGGAGCCAGGCCAGGAAGTCACACCCCCCATCAGAGACCCCTGAATGCACCTTGCGAGGTCGTCTTTTGGACCAATCTGTTGCAGTTTGGACCCACAGCAGGGTCCTCTGGTACTTGCTTGTCCTCCTGAGCTGCCGCCAACATGACCAGCCTGGCAGCAGGCCAGAGAGCCATGGTGGCCGAGGTCTAGCTAGAAACCAGTGGTTGTGGGTTGAAGCCTCCTTAGGAGCCTGGGGGGCTTTGGGCCAGACCCACCTCATGGAATCATTGGAGGAAAAGGAAGAGGTGGGAGTGTTAGGCATCTACATCCCCTTAAGTTAATCAGCAGGAAAGGCAAGGTAAAAATCAAATCCACTTGCTACCATTTACTTTGAAATAAATGCACAAAATTTCCTTCTTCTTGGCTCTGTTCATCTGCCCTTTCCAGTGGGGGGAGGGGCTCCCCAAGCAGGCTCCCAAGAGGCAGTTCTGCCCCCCCAAGTTCTGCTCCCCCAAACATGATGAGCCATGTTCCCTCTTCCCTTCCCACCCCAAATAGTACTTCCTGGGACAACGACGCCTCCATAGTGCAAGAATTTCCTCTTCTAGCTTCCCTTCAGGAGCACCAATGCCGAATTTCTTTCCACCCCATTTCCTTGGCAGGATCCCCTGCATGACAGGCGGCAGCAGCGTGGAGCTTGGAGCTTGGAGCTGCGCTGTCTCCCACTTCCAGCTCCTTCCTCTGGGCTGCACCTCCTCCTTCCCATCAACACTGACAACTGTGCCCGCAGCTCTGGCGGCTTTCCCGCAAGTGAGAGGTCGAGCAGGGAGGCCGCAATCCTTGTTTGGTGGCAACCCTTGGCCGCAGCCAAGGAGGCAGCAATGGTGGAGGAGACACCGAGCTGGCACGGACCTAGAAATCTCGCCACATGGACTGAAGGGTGAAGACAAGGCGGGGCTGGGAGGGCTGGAGGGTTGTGAGAAAAGCCACGCTAAGAGCCGGGCCTGATTTCTTAGTTCAGAAGAGTTCGGAAAGCTGAGGCTCTCCGTAAGCTGGGGGTTGTTCTTGGAGGGCAGCCAAGGGACGCGGAGGAAGGCCTGCGATAGTGCTGATGCTTCAATTACCGCCTGGGGCTGAGAGAAGGGTTCGCTTAGCGGTGTCTCAGTTCCTAAGACCATCGAAAATAAGTGTTTTCCGATGGTCTTAGGTGATCCCTGTGAAAGTGTCTTTCAACCCCCCAAAGGGTCACGACCCACAGGTTGAGAACTGCTGCTCTAATACATGGTGAGGTCATAGAAGTAACAGCACCTTCCTAAAGCTGTAGACATTTTCATAATGCTTTTGTTCCAAACACTGTACTAATGAGAAAGATGATGGGTAAAACTCCATTCTGGATTAATGGAGGTTCTTATCAATTTTCTCCAAAGATATCTGTCTTTAAGTGTTATTTTTCATGAATTGATAGAAAAGTATGGAAGTGACATCAATACTTTAAAGACTAGAAAAATAAATGACACATAAGTGGGAGGGTAGAACTGAGTAAAACTATGAATAACCAGTTTATCTAAGTAGTCCTTATTTAGTGACAAGCAATTCAGTTGTTAACTGAAGCAACTGCTAAGTGAACCATAATTGTTTATGATCAGCTTTGCTTTGCTTTACTAAGCAAAGGTCATAAATGTGAGGATTGGCGAAAAAATATTTTTTCATCACAATAGTAACTGAAAGTCATCGATAAATTAGGAAGTCACTAAACAGGGGCCACTATGTATAAACTGAAAGGAGGAGAAACCAACAAAACAATGTATTCCTTACCTGGCACAAGCCACTGATGCACATGTCTAGTGACTCAGTGTAACAACGTGTTCCATCCAGGACTTTAGGTGCCAGTTCCACA
Organism: Thamnophis sirtalis; assembly: GCF_051295495.1. Lineage (NCBI taxonomy): Eukaryota > Metazoa > Chordata > Lepidosauria > Squamata > Natricidae > Thamnophis > Thamnophis sirtalis. The sequence goes on along the minus strand of NW_028261385.1, from coordinate 80,184,315 downwards.
ATAAGGTTTGTCTCCTTTGCCTGGCACCTCAATGAACATGGGTTGTCAGGATCATTAGGGACAGGAAGCCATTCATAAAACTGTCCCTGATACTTGACATCGTTGTGTGCTGAACACTGCTGGGTACGAAAATCACCTACTTCTGGAGGGCAATCCTAAAGACAAAGAGAAAAAAAGTCAAAAGTCTACTTAAGTCTATTCTATATAATGCTCTATTCTATATAATGCCTGTGATTTATACTCTAGGCCCACAGTGCCTTAACCAATCATAGAACTAGAAAAAACCCACCCAAATATAAATGTTCTACATTTCCCTCCAAAACAGTTGGGTTCATCTAAAGGTTAGTTTCACTTTAGCACTGTTAACACAACTATATACATTCAATACATAACACTATCTATATCTAAAGGGGCCCAGAATCATCAAAGTGTTTCATGGCACTTTCACTTGACATTCATGTAATAGTATAATTTTAAGTATGCCTTAAGAAGAAAATTGCACAGAATTTGTAGAGTTCCTCTAAGAAAACAGGCAAAAGTTACAGCCTATTTATCACCGAGAAACAGCTAGAAGTGAATAGCATGAGAGCACCACTTTAGTTACAGCACAAGAAATGGATTGAGGCTACTCTCACAAAATACTGCCTGTTCTTCAGTATTTCTTCGCAAGGATGAAGAAAGACATATATAGACCTAGCCAACTTTTCTTTGCCTTTGAAAATGGAAAATTTTTAAAAAAGGGGGGGGGGGAAGAATCATGAAAATTGCTTGATTAAAGTGTTTGTTTATTTAAACAAACATTCTTTGCTAGCTTTGCTTTCCAAAAGGATCTAAATCAGCCAGTAACACAGTATAAGCCAGAAAAACACTATGTATATTTGTGTTACTTCAGTTTAACACAAGCAGAGAGTTTTACCATCCACAGCATCAATAACTCTTCATTTTTTAAAAATACTTTTTTTTTACTATTCTTAAAATTCCTTTTCTTGATCCACCAGGAGAGGTAGTTTTGGATGCAGTTTGACTTCTTTAATTTGTGCTAAATGTTATGCTAATATTAACAAAGACTGCCCAAATATTTTGGTGGATTGTTTGAAAGAAACCAGAGAGAAGAGGACAATCCAATTTATAGTAGCCTTGAATATTAACTATCAACTCATTTATTGATAGGTTCAGACCTTGCAAAATTGACATAGTTGAAAATTTCTTCCGACAAGTTAGCCATAAATCACTTTCAGCCACTTAGCACATTAAAAATAATCTCTTGCTCCTCCATTCAATTCCATTTATGATTGTGACTTCCTTTTTTCTGGGGCTTATATTACAGTGAACCTGCAGTGGCTACTAGCAAATACATTTCTAACAGTGTTTATAACCTGCCTGATCTCACTTTGAATTTGTCCATAGCACATATACAAATACAAATACAATAGCAGAGTTGGAAGGGACCTTGGAGGTCTTCTAGTCCAACGCCCTGCCTAGGCAGGAAACCCTATAACATTTCAGACAAATGGCTATCCAACATCTTCTTAAAGCTCCAGTGTTGGAGCTTTCACAACTTCTGGAGGCAAGCTGGTCCACTGATTAATTGTTCTAACTGTCAGGAAATTTCTCCTCAGTTCTAAGTTGCTTCTCTCCTTGATTAGTCTCCACCCATTGCTTCTTGTTCTACCTTCAGGTACCTTGGAGAATAGTTTGACTCCCTCTTCTTTGTGGCAACTCCTGAGATATTGGAAGATTGCTATCATGTCTCCCCTAGTCCTTCTTTTCATTAAACTAGACATACCCAGTTCCTGCAACTGTTCTTCATATGTTTTAGTCTCCAGTCCCCTAATCATCTTTGTTGCTCTTCTCTGCACTCTTTCTAGAGTCTCCACATCTTTTCTACATCATGGTGACCAAAACTGAATGCAGTATGGAGCAGTTGGTAGAGTCGCCTATTCCTCCCAATTTTATCTGAATTTCTTCCCTTTGCCACCTATGCAGGGATTTTCTCTTTAGTTGAATCATATAATGCCACTGCTGAACATGTGAACCTGCTTCATATTGAGTCAGGTTATTAGAACAATTGAATTCTCTCAGTAACAATAAATGTTCCCGAGGATTCGGGAAGCATTCTTCTTGGTTCTGCTATGCTTAATGAAAGAAATACAATCCTGGATCTTCAACTTGAGACATTTTGGCCTTTAAGTCTTCAGTCAAGATTACCAGCGGTAATCACTTAGGCTTTGTGAGGGGTGGGGTTTGAGGAATGATGAAATGGGTCTTTTTTTCTCTTGAAAGAAAAGCTACGGTAATCTCCGTCACTGTAATTATGAAAGGTCTAGATAGTTGTTGAGGAAAAAAACAAACAATGCAAATGAACCAGAAAGGCAGTTCCACACATCAGAGGTGATATTCAGCCAGTTCTGACAGGTTCAGGAGAACCGGTAGCGGAAATTTTAAGTAGTTCGGCGAACTGGTAAATAGGTTGTTTCCGTCCCCACTGCCTCCCAGCTGATCTTTTATTGCTCTGAACAAGAGAACGGAGCTGGAAAGCAGGTTACTGGGGTGGGGAGGGGATGGGGATTTTGCATTATCCTTCCCCTGCCACGCCCACTAAGCCATGCCCACATAAGTGGTAGTAAAAATTTTTGAATCCTACCACTGCCACACAACCCCCAAAAAATCTTAATAATTCACTCCTCAAGAAGCTCCTTGGAATTATAGGTAAATATCTTGTTTTTAATTTATGTGGCTGGCCCAGAATGTAGTAGGAGGAAAAACCGAAGTATTCTAATTTGAACTACCCAGAAAAACAGTGAACAGGAAGTCTGAACAGGTACTTCCTGTTCTCTGCAAATCTCATAATGCTGTCAACTGCTCCTTTTAGTGGAACTGATTCTGTTCCTTCTTAACCAGAATCAATGGGGATCTGCTTTCATACTTAGAAAAAGCTGCAAAAGGGTTGAACATTCAGGGAGCTGAGGCCCAGATCAGCCTGAGCATGTAAACAGCCTGGGAAAGTGCTAAAGCAAGTGAAACTTTGTCACTGATTTTTCTTTCTTTCTTTCTTTTTTAATTCCATGGGGGCATGGAGTCTGGTTTTATAGCTTGGCTTATTCATGCAGCCACAGAGCCAAGCAAGAGCTCTTATTTGATTCTGGCTTGGCTGAACCTACAAAATGTTCCGGCTTGTACTGATTTATTTTTATAAAGACAAAAGGTCCAACAAAGCATACAGATATATACAGAGTTCTCAGTCTAGCTTTGCTCTCAGCTGAATATGATTGTTTAAGCACTTCGTCTTTTTGTTTTTGAAACCAAAATAATAATGAAACACACACACACACACACACACACATACATAATCACACACACACACACAGACACACAGTCAACCTAGCACATTCTCAAGACTCTGCAGGCGATCAGGAGCAAGAGCAAAGTACTACTTTCCCCTTGATTTTCCTGATTAAAACAATAACGTAGTTTTAAATGGCCAAATGGGTGTTTGGAGAAGTTTTCTCTGAAACTTAAGCTGCTTGAAGAGCAAACGCAAGCATTCTGGAAAGTGTACAGGCATACCTATGCCACTGGCCCCAAGGCAAGAATGAATGAATTTCTATCTCTAGTGTGAAGGGCCAGCACAAACATGCAATATTCTCTCACAGTTAAGTTTAACAACTTTCAGTCTTTCTAGCACAAGACCCTCTCATTAGTTAGCTACTATTTAAAACAGGTTACATAGCCAAGTAGGGCTGGGATTGGTTAATGTATTATATTTTGCTGTTGTTCTTTAAACAAGTTACCATACTAATTGCAAACCCAAAGGCCAAATGGCCTGGTATCCACATTTTTGCAAGCCTTGTTCTGCAAGTCCTTTTTGTCCCTGCTCTACAGCTGCTCCAGAAAGGCAGTAGCAGCTATGGCAGCTGACTTCCTCAAACTCTTTCCTGGTGCCTGGCCAGCACTAATTCCAATCAGGCAGCTAGAACATGCTGATGAAATGATTAATCATTGTTTGCTTAATCGTGATTGTTAAATAAGCCACAATAATCAGACTCCACCAGACAGAACCCCCGCAATTATGTTTACCTTCTTTTCCAGAAATTTTATGGAAAAAAAATCACCTTGATGTTGATCCTGAATATTATAGGGAAGTAATCATTCCAATCTTTTTTCCCCTTTTTTGTGGCAATGAGAGAGTGTACTGCTAAGAAAGGCATGGATAGGAAAATAGGCATAAACAATCAAGACACAGCACATCAACTGGCAGGTCATCTCGTAAACAGAGCTGAGTCCAGGTGACAAGGGACCCGTGAAGAAGCATTTGAAACCATTAGGAGACATTCCACTTGATTTACTAGAAACGAGGCCGAGAAATTCCACTTGCCATTTCCAAAAGCAGCATTAAATGGACTTTATTGGAATATTTGTAGCTCTTGCCATCTCAAATGTGCCCAGCTGTCTTGACAATGGACAAGTTCGGGTAGAAAGAGGGGGTTGTGATTATGAAAGCCTCCCTACCATTCCCTCTGCCTTTTTAAAAAAAAAAGTAAGTCAAAGTTCCCCAGATGCTGAGTTCTTACAGTCTGTTGTTCGTAAGCTTTCAGTAGTCCTCTAATATGATTTACTTCTCCGTTTGAGCTAGCCTTTGAAGTTGACTTGAAAGCTACAACTGATGGAAAAGATCTGCCTGTTGACACATAGGAACTGATTCAGTGCATAACACCCGTTGCATTGGCTGTAGTGTGTGAGAACAGAACTGTAAACCAAATGAGAGGACGTGAGTCACTACTGAATGCTTAGCAACAATGTGCCATGGGAACTCAGCCACGGGGAGTGTTTTATCTAAAACATTACTGCATTTTCCCATTGACACATCAGTAATAGAATCTCAACATCAATGGTGGGTTCCTACTGGTTCGGACCGGTTCAGCTGAACCGGTAGCGGTTTGGCGGCCTGGGTTGCTGGAACCGGCAATGACCCAGGCCTACCACGCCCCTGAACCGGCTCCCCGGTCAGTGGCGCCATCTTGTTTTTCAGTTCTGTGCATGTGCAGAACAATTTTAATTGCATTGTGCATGTGCGTGCAGCACGCATCAAGTGTGCACACATCAAGCGTGCACATGAGCGAACCCACCCCTGCTCAGCATGATATTAATTCTAGAACTTGATTCTATGGACGCTCCATTTTGAATTTAGAAAGAGTAAGGGTTCCCCTCCCCAGCTGTCAGACAGCTATGGTTTACTCTTGCAGGTCTCTCTTGAACATTTATTTATAATCATGATTGATTGATTGATTGATGATTCCCAGGCCTCAAATCTAGAGTTTTCATATCTGGGTTGTAAAACTGTGGACCATTAGGTGGCAGTAAGGAGTACTCTCTGTCTTTGAGACCAATTAATGGCTATCCTGATTATTTGAAACCGGCTACAGACAAAATACAGATTTATTTGTTTGTTTATGAAACCAGCTAAATTATATTTGTTGGATGGAATTGTCTAAGGAGAAAACTGTCTTAGTGTATCACCTTAGTTGTAAAATATCATTTCCAGAAATGCTCACTAACACAAATTCTTTAATATCCGGAGCTTTAGGTGAATAACTTTTTTTTTAAAAAAAATCTTGGGATTTTGAAGGGTTTTATGAGATTTTTATGGGTTATATTTTTTGCTTTAAAACATTTTAGTATTTTATTGCTTTGCGTGCATAGTTTTAATATTAATTTTAAACTAAGTTTAAATGGTGTACATTACTAAGATATCAGGTTGAGGGCTTCATTGTAATATTGTAAATGAAGTTAAAAGAAAACAAAGAGCTAACTTGGAGCTAGAGAACTAGGATCCAAATGAATTCTTAATTGTGACTTAGTGGGGAACTGGGGAACTCAATCTTTTCCAGCTTCACCAGTTTCCTTTAAATATGAGTTGCAATAATCACAGCTCATGAAAAATTATTGTGGGGGGAAAAAAACAAAATAATTAGAAAATTGTTTAGGGTACATAAAGCATTAGTGAAAGATACATTACCAGTTGTAATTACTGCTGCAAGATTTTGTTGCACATTCATTCCAAGAGATTAAAAAAAGTGATTTTATTCTACATAAATTATTACACTTTAATGTAAAAGGATAGCTTGTGGGTTTGGGGCCCATGCCTCAGTGCCTCACTCTTGTAATTTTACTTTCCAATGGACAATTTTTCTCTCAACCACAATCATAGGCTCTAGTTTCTTTTAGTTTTTCAAAAAAAACGAATGACTTAACACACACATAATATATATGAATGTATGTATGTATGTATGTATGTATGTATGTATGTATGTATGTATGTATGTATATTGCTGCAAGATGCTAGCTTAGACCTGCAGTCCATTCCAATTTCAATCTCAGCTGATTATCCTACCTTTACTTGTATAATCTAGAACCAACAAGTTCCTCTTTCTGTACAAAAAGTGAGTATAGACAGAACACCCAAGCAGTCTCTTTGTAAAATCCATAGAATTACACTCAACACCACCGGACCCTGATTTCTGATTCAGCCATTTAAGATGTCTTTAAAACACAACACAAACACAACTACATTTTAATCATTCTTATCGGACAGAGCTTTTCTTTCCCTCCAATAGTATTGTAATCTCCCTCCTTACAACTCATGCTGATATTTCCACAAAGACAAATTTGATTTTAAAGATGGCCAACAATTCCTTAAATGCACAGTATCTTTTCTTTGACTGCAAACATATCATTCTAGTGTAAAAGTTCTTACCTCTATACAAACAGCAATATTTTCTACCATGGTTTTTATGTGTCCTCAGCATGACTGGTAATAATAAAGAGTTCTTATCAAACTTTTCGATATAGACAGTCCTCACTTATTGGCCTGAATTGGGGCGGAATTTCCCCTGTTAAGCAATGCAGTCACTAGGCAAATATCATGTAACCACACTGCTTAATGATGGCATCTTTGGCAGTCCTGGTTGTGATCATTAGGCTGGTTGAGATGCTGTTGTTAGATAAGGACCTCATGCTTCTCCTGTCCTGCCGTTATTTCCTCTGCTTCAATCTCTTCCACACACCAATGTACCCATCATCTCTGTCCTTTTGGTTGCTGCCACCTCAGTCAGCTTCCACCTCTGCTATCCTGTACTCTGCCACCTTCCACTGACCTCTCATTGCTGAGGAGTCTAGTCGAGTCTAGCCCTTCATAGCTGCTGGCTCTGCAAGGACTTCCCAAGGTATGCATGAAGCTTCAGGAAGGCTGTGCACTGTCTTGTGAAGAGCCAGGCTGGACATGAAGAGCAGCCACCTGGTGCGCATGCTGGGAAGATGATCTTCCAGTTTCCGGCTCGTGCATACACACCAACTACCAGATCTTTCAGTTTCTGGTGTGCATGCATGCGCAAAGACCAGCTGGCCTGTGCGCATGCATGCACCAGAAACTGGAAAATCATCTTCCTGGTGTGCGTATGTGCACCGGGCAGCTGCTCTTCTGGTTTCCAGCATGTGCAGACTTCGGTTTTGGCACTGAGTGCCGAAAAGGTTTGCCAACAGTGATATAGGTACTATAGTAGCAGTAAATAATATTCATTCAGCACCATTGAAACTTTAAACAGTTGCTGAACAAATGCTTGCTAAATGAGACAACAGTTGGAAAATCTGTTAGAACAATTTTGCAAGATATAGTTAAGTGAAAGAGAAGCACATCTCCTGAAAAAGTGAATGGGAGCATCATCCAAATGACGAAAAGGCACAGCTGGTTGGGTTAACATACAAGGCTCAAGCTAAATCACAGTTTTAATCCAGAATAGTTAGGTTCCCATTCAGTGCCCTGCTGTGACTTCTGGGATTAAAACAATTTTTGAAAGATTAGAGTGCTATGCTCTAATCAACTTCTTCTAAAGGAATTAAGCTACACAAAGCTTCAGATCTAGATTCTTTTTTATAGTAAAGATACCATTACACCGTAATTTATTTGTCCTGTGATTTGCAAGATGAGTATATTACTTCATCTAATAGCTTAGCTGGCTAATAACAACATAAAGTTTGTATTTTGGAAGTTATCTGGAATAAAGAGATAGGTGGAGGCAAAGGTGAACGAGATGTAATAGGAGTTCATTTGTTTAGACTGATTTATCTTATATAATTAACTTGCAAGATTGGTTTTTCTCGCCATGTACATGTATTCATCCGAACTAGAGTGTGTTGTTTCTCAGTGCCATATAATATATGTGTGTATATGCTTATTTATTTAGTGATGTTTATGTAGTGTATATTGGAGGTAGTGATCCTTTGAGAGCTGTAGGCCACAAAATTTCATTTCAATATATGCCATTTAGTGTACATTCAAAGTGACAATAAAGTTATTCTAAGTCTAAGTCTAATTTACTTAATGTACAGAAGGTAGATCCAGCATCTGTGAAGGGAATGGTACCAGAAGGCGCCTGACTGTGAAATTGAGAAAACTTATATTATTAAAATTTGAAAGGTGAAAATACAGGTCATCACGGTTATGATTGCAGATGATTTTTTTTTTAAGATTATTTTCAGGAGAATGGATTGATGATTTATTTATTTATCTTTGGTCAGTAAAAACAGAACATGTTTGGAAGCTGAAGGTGAATCTTCAGGAAAAAAAGGGGTGAAAGAACAGCGTTCAAAAACCATGTTTTATGGATCTCCAGTATGGCAGAGAAAGGAGTGTTAGATGCTCCATCCAGCCAAGAAACGTGTGAGTCACTTAAGAGTTTTGTTTACGCTTCATACCAGGGGTATATACTAACACAGCAAGTTCTAAAAATGTTGTCTTTTTCTTTTGCTTGCATTCAGGGTCATTTTCCACGAAATAACAAAGGATAGCTTTCCTTCAGGGTCGCAGAATGGTTTCAGACACGATTGGCTTGGCTTCTTCTCCCTCAGATTTCTACCACAATTCAGAACACAAACAGCTCTTTCTTGCAACCAAAATTAAGAACTTCTGGGCTGGCTCTTTCTAACAGTAGTAGCATATTATTAAATTTTGAAATGCAGGAGGTCATCAGGATAGTCTCAACATTTATGAAAAGAGGTACATGTATGTAGGTCCGTACATGTAACACATCTCTGTTGGGTTTCAAACCAATAACTGTCTGTTTGCAAGGCAAAGAGTGATGGTCATTATGTTACTACAGCATCGACTCAACTGAAGACTCAATTCCTGTCTTTGTGAAGTAGACAAAACAAGACATCTGGCGTCCCGGGGTGAGGTCCAACCTTCCTGACCTTCTGCAAAGCCTAAAAATCTGGTTCTGCCAGTGGGCTTGGGGCTCTGAAGAAGGAACTTCATGTTGGAGGTGTTTGATAGATTAATATCAACTACCACCCCCTCCATGCTCATCCTACCCCCCCTCCCCATATTTTAACTATTGTATTTTGTATTCTTACACTTTTGTAGCATTCTATTTATGTACCATGTTTCCCTGAAAATAAGACAGGGTCTTATTTTCTTTTGAACCCCCCCCCAATAAGTGTTTGGCCTTATTTTTGGGGAAGTCTTATTATTTTTGAGGTTCAGGAGGCAGCGAGTGTGGTCACCTTATGGCTGCTGCTGTGTTGCAATATTTTTGGGGAGGGCTTATTTTTGGGGGAGGACTTATTTTTCTGCAGGCGCTCAAAAGCCCGATTGGGCTTATTATCCGGGAAGGTCTTGTTTTTGGGGAAATAGGCCAGTTTTATTATTTTTTAAATATTATAAGCCATCCAGCACTATCCTGTGGTAAGAACAGTGGCCAATAAATTTGATAAGTAAAATAAACAAATCAACCAGTGAACTGCTGAGGTTAGCTGTAACAAGTTGATAAACACTAACTGAAACAGGCAGGAATGCTAAAGGCACTTTTGAAGTTGATTAATAAAAAAAATGTGCTGATGTGTTTGTTTGTTTTTTGATGATGAGTGTGAGATTAATAGAGGGTGACATCCATTTTTGGTGTTGCTTGCCCATTCTGGTGACAGCATAACTTAGCAGTGGACAAGCCCTAAAAAGAATGTTGGTCAATTGTAACATATATTTTTTATTTTATTTTTAAATGAAAAATGCAAACAAACTTGCAAAGGGATATTAAATCTGCATGAAGTGAATTAGGTCACTTTTCAGAACTATGTTTTAGTTCTCCCTTAATTATACTGCTGGTACCCAGGAGCACATCAAATATATATCTAGATATACATCCAAATGAAGATCCATCAATCTGTCAATGTTTCAGTCTCTGGAAACAAGGTTTTGGCAATTGTTGCCATTTCTGTATAAAAATGGAGTTGCTATCTTGAAGCTAGCAAAAGAACTGACAACTCTTATCTATTTCTTACATCCACCATATTAATGTCTATGCATATATTTAACAAATTGCTTATATTTAAGTCTCTGTATTGACAATGGTATTTTGATGTAGCTTCCTGATAAGCTGTGGAACATAGTGTTGGGCACTGGCTTGCTGAATGCCCATAGAAATATGGAACTTAATGAATTTTATGCTTAAAGTATGTATTATTACATTGTTGAGACACTATACTTGCTTTCACCCCATGTACTCTAGCACAGAATGAAGCAATACAAATATTTTAAGTTAAAATGTGAGAAGAAAGGACAGCTAGCTCTCTCAATGCAATATTGGGAACTAATCAGAGGTGGGTTTCTACCGGTTCGCACTGGTTCCAGCAAACCGGTAGTGATAATTTGGTCTGGGTTGCAGAACCAGCAGCAAGCCGGACTGGCCATGCCCCTGAACCGGTTCACTGGTCCCTGCATGTTTTTTATTAGCTTTTTATGGTCTTTGCACATGCGCAGAACAATTTACAGTGAACTGTGCATGCACAAGCAGCACACGTCTGGTGTGCGTGCGAAGCGAACCAGTACCAATGCCGGCAGGAACGCACCCCTGGAACTAATGAAAGCTCCATGTGTGGAAAAATAAATTAACATGTTCACTACATTGCACTCAAGCATAATGAAAACAAAAAACAAAGGTTCTAATATTATATGAAGCAAGATCATAGGACACAGCTTCCTAAAACATTTGATAACTGTTTCAGAAAAGAGAAATGCAGTGAATTCAAGAGAAATCTGAAGAAGCTTTTTGTCTGTTTTATCTGGATTTCTTCAAATTACTTCTTTGGTTATTACAATTCTGCTCTTGTGAAAGCACTGAATGCTTGGGATAAAAAAGATGCACCTCCTTTGTGTGCAAAATGGAACTGCTGGGGAAATAAGATCAACCTTAAGAGAACAGTTGTGTGTGTATATACACCATGTGTTAGGAATGAGAAACAAATGTGTTCTTATCACACCAAAAATAGGATAGTTTGGAAATTGCATCAGTGAATCCTGGTCCTGAATATCTTTCCTTAGGTCCCTCCACTTTTAGTGTCAATTTGACAGTTCCCTCTCCTATTATTTTAATATATGCAATGTATATGAAGATACCATCAACAGGAACAGTTATAAAGGCTTGACTGTTTCTCCACATGTCATCAAAGAAGAACTTTGAACTATCTCTGCAACCTCTGTACAGAAGACATTGTAAAGATTGTTTTGTGAGGCCATTATAGCATATGATGTTTCCAACTCATTAATTTCAGTGCAAACATACTGCAAGGATCAGGCTCACTTCGATTCAATCTCTAAATCAATTTCAAACACATACAGACAGGAAGGAAATGGAAAACAAAAACTGCATAGGATCATAGCTTTCCCAGACCCGGATATATTAAATCCACAGAGCAGAAACATGCACTATTTTTTTTATGCTGAATCAATGTTTCCTTGAATCTTTGGAAGAGAAAAATAGTAAAAGATGGATTTCCATCGTAAGAAAGTCTCTGACCAACTGCTTGACTACCATACTGTTTTCTTAAGAAAAAAAGGGGGGAGGGGGAGGGAAATATGATGCTAAGTATTCCCAGAGATCTATTATGAAAAAAACCCCATATATATTACTTTGGTTTTTTTTATCAACTTTGTGGGAAAACTTCATTTCCAGTTACAAACCAGTAAGGAAACTGGAATAGCAACATGGAGAGAAGTCATTAGCTATGAAAGCTCACTAAAGTGAGTTCGGGAGACTTGCTATCATGCTCAGCCCAACCAACAACCTATAGTTGAGGCTGTGAGGATACATCTGGTAAAAGTGTCCTCTACATTTCCTTGACCTTCTGAAGGAAAGGTGGATTAACTATTACAAACATTATGGTGTGATAGATTCAAAGTTACAGCAATGAATAAGGTCTGTTGAGAACTATTCTGTGTAGATGGAAAAAAGGACTTCAATCTAACCATAAACCATGATTATTCTGCTAAGAGGAGAGATAGAAAGCAGGAGAGTATGTAACCCCTGTTACAGGGTTGGGTTGCTGCCAGCATTACTTCCGGTTCGGCGTGCAAAATATTTTGCACACGCATGTGAGCGAAGCAAACACGCACACCAAATGTGCACTCTGCACACATGCGCATTTGCATCTAAAAATGTCTCTCCATGCATAAAACATTAGAAAAGAGAAAAATACATTTCTGCAAAGAAAATTGTTCTGTGCATGCACAGAACCAAAAATCAAGATGGCAGCGCCGTAGGAGAACCAGTTTGGGGGCGTAGCAGGACTGGGTCACTGCCGGTTCCAGTGACCCGGGTGGCCAAGTTACTACCTATTTGGCCGAACAAGGGTTGAATCAGTAGGAACCCACCTCTGCCCTGCTCCTTTGGATCAGGTCACCTGTCTCTCTATTATACATCTCAAGGAAGACAATACCTGTCACTAGTGATGACACAGTCTAATGACAGTACCAAAAGATACCAAAGATCAGGTAAGCAGGGACAGGTCTACAACTTGTAACTGTTGCTGTGACTACCTTAAACAAAGGTTTGCTGCTGGCTTGAATGTCCAGGAATGGCCTCCAAGAACACGGTAACCGCGATAAGACTCTTAATGTACACTTTTTGAGAGAGAGAGAAAAAATGGTGCATTGAATTATCTCTTGGCAGACAAAAATAAACCCCCAAGATGCAGCTCTAGTAAAATAAACAAGCCTTAGTTACTGTAATTGCTGCCTTGGTTGCCAGGATTTTAAGAGGCACTACCCAGGAGGCATTGGCATGGCAATGTTTAATTATGGCACCTCCCACGTAGAGTGAAGCAAGTGTCTATCTTGTTCCTGATTAACGTTTTGCCCCATACAAAATACTTTTCTGAAAAAAACAAAAACAAAGGGGAAAATAGGGGATAGGCCAAGGAGTATGTCACTTATTCTACTAGGCTGCAGCCATTCTTTCATCAATTGATATCCACTCAGCCAGCACAGAAAAGTTCCTGCCTTGCCTTCTCTGCAATCAATCATAATAATCCTTTGGGGGGGGGGGGTAAGCTTGTGGGGCAGCAGAAAATAAAAGAGAGGACTATCTTCACAGTCTATAGAAAGGAGCAGAAACTATACCAGTTTCTTGGTGCCTCCGTATCGGCATTATTATGTAAATTGACTCAAACTTAGACCCTTGATTTCATCTTTCCACCTGTCCTTCCATGCCCCCTTTGTCTATGCAGTCTAATTCAGAAGTTGATAAAATAAGGGATTGCTTAGGACAGTGATAGTGAACCTTTTTGGCACTGATTGCCAAAACCAGAACACATGTGCATATATGCGCATGTGCACACGCCACAGCATCAGAAACCCGAAGACCCGTTGGCTGATGCGCATGCCAGCCAGCTGGTCTCCAGGTTTATGGCACGTGCATGTGCCGGCCAGCTGCTCTTTGCATATGCCGGAGCATCATAAACCCAAAGACCAGCTGGCCGGCATGCGCATGGCTATTTTGGGGGCATTTTCTGGTGCTCTGGCTCCTGTGAAAACCAGCTGGTGATGGCACACATGCCCACAGAGAGGGCTCTGCGTGCCACCTCTGGTACTCATATCATAGGTTTGCTATCATGGACTTAGGATAATGCACGAAATCTCATTGTCACAGCCAACTCCCTCCCAATAACATTTCTAGAGATTTTATTTTTCCTCCTCCTCTTCCAGTTAAAGTATGTATGCACAAATAAACAATAAACCCAGAAAACTCTTATTTAGCAAAAAGAGAACGGTTTATATTTAGCGGTGTCACTGCTGGAATTGCTGTTCTCAGGTTTTTGTTTTAGCACACAATGAACTGTGTATTTAAATGCATGTGTCTGTATGTATATTTTGTTATATCGACTATAGGTCAATTTTGCTACAAATTTGTTTCTCTGTACTGCACGGTTGTTGCTTGGAAGAATGATCTAGAACAGCATCATGGGCTATGCTTTAGGAATCATAGTTAATCTCCTAAAATCAAGCTTTCATTAAATAAGTTTACAAATGAGAAATGATTTGAGACTGCCTAATGATTAACAAATAGATTATTTAGTATATTTTAATTTATAATTTGTAAAATAAATATTTTTAAAAATAGTGTCAATTATGTATTCTTAACAAATTTTTAAAAAAAGGAAAAGAAAAGAAAAGGGTTATAAAGCTGTTTTTGTAAATTCTGCTTAGTATTTCACACTTAGTCCAGGGTTATACCTGGGGGGGGGCAGGGTTCATGCGTAGGGTAGGGTGCATGGACAGAGGGCGCTCGCATTGCATTTTGGGGTTTCACATGCACGCTTTCATGCACACACACTTTGGGCACTCAGCACCAAAAAGATTAGCCATCACTGTCCTGGGGCAACCTTGTATAATAGATTCTTCCATAGTCAGGTATATGAACTATTGAAGAAATAGTTAATAGATTGTCAACTGCTACAGAAATACTGCTGCATATCAAGTATGTTCCAAATTTGCATTTTGAATTTTTAAGTAAAATTAAGTAATTTCGAATTTCAATTGTCCTGTTGTCTATAAAGATTCTCAATCATCCAGGTCATGGTTGTCCCAAAGCTGCTTTTCCAAAAGGCAGCTGGACTTTTTTGGCTTTTCCTTTGAAAATGTTTTGCTTCTCATTCAAGAATTCAGAACTGAAGAAGCTTCTTGGATGAGAAGCGAAACATTTTCAAGAAAAAAACCCCAAGAAAATCCAGTTGTCCTCTGAAAAAACATTTCTGGGACAATTGTCCTGTTATTTTTAATCCTATGTGGAGATAGCCATTTTAAACTTCATTGGTATATTTTTAGGGCAATTTATAACGGTTTTTGTTTCCTTGGTCTTCTGATTAACTGTGAAAGTTTAGTGAGTCCCTGAATCCTTAAAACTTGGACAAAAACTATAGGCCAGCTTGTCTCTATGTAGTTTTGGTAAAGATAAAGTTTCCCCTCACACATATGTGCTAGTCATTCCCGACTCTAAAGTGCGGTGCTCATCTCCATTTCAAAGCCAAAGAGCCAGCACTGTCTGAAGACGTCTCCGTGGTCATGTGGCCGGCATGGCTAAATGCCGAAGGCGCACAGAATGCTGTTACCTTCCCACCAAAGGAGGTCCCTATTTTTACATGCGTTTGAACTGCTAGGTTGGCAGAAGCTGAGACAAGTAATGGGAGCTCACTGTTTTACGCGGCACTAGGGATTTGAACTGCCAAACTGCCGATCTTTCTGATCGATAAGCTCAGCGTCCTAGCTACTGAGCCACTGTGTCCCTCTGTAGTTCTGGTACTGAAGGTAAATTTCTGCAATCCTCTAGGATTCTTACATGCTTCTGACATTTGGGAGAGTTATTTGCAAATCTTTATTTTGCAGATAAATATTTTCAGTATCATAGCCATAAGATAAGGCCTACCCTAAGAACAAAATTAAACAAAAGGGGGGGGGGAAGCAAGAGTTGGCAAACTTCAGGTCATTCCTATAAACAAGAGCTTCAATTAAGGTATAATCCCAGCTTCTCAGCAGGGTGACCCAGCAACAACGAACTAACCCCAAGCAACAATTTAAATCCCATCAGCTGTGACAATGTGTCTTTTATTTCTCTCTTGCAGAACTATGGTGTTTCTCTTGACTGGCGTGAATTAATCTCGTTGGTCTCCTCAATGTCCTGGTGAAGCGAAAGTGCCTCGCAGCTGGAACACAACCCACAAAGCCACAGGCAGCCTGATTTACCCAAACAGATCTCTAGTTGTTCCCAATGAAGGAAGCACATCCCTCTCAACCTGAAGAACTAGCGTACACAATCAGTAACATTTTGAACATAAATATGCTTGCACATGGCCATTATTTGAGATTACATATTTCACTAATATAAATTTAAGACTGTTTAATCACTTTCTAATGTATCTCTTCAACATAGTGGCAAATGTTACAGTTCAGGGGTGGGATTCAGCCAGTTTGGGAAAACCAGTCGCTCCAATGATCAGTATGAGAGCAAACCAGTTCACCCCAACAATCAGGTGGGCCCACCCACTCGCCCCTGCACTATACTGTCCTAGATTTACTTTGTTTGAAGACCAGCTGATAGGTACAACAGAGCAGATTGCCATGCCTCAGCTGTTTTACTCACCGGGACTGCAGGAGAAGGTAACTTTTTGAGCTGTTTTCAAATAGACTGCATGCGTGCAGCAAATTGGTTGTTACAACAGTTGAATCCATATATACAGTATATAGCCACATACATACACACACACACACACACACACACACACACACACACACACACACACACACACACACACACACACACACACACACACACACACATATATATATATATATATATATATATATATATATATATATATATATATATATATAGGGAACACATGGATATATAAAGGGAGACTAGAATAGATCTATTTCAAGCTATTTGCTCTTATCAACTAGCCATACCCTTACTGGGATTTGAACGTGGGCTGTTTTTACATGTTAGACGGTTATATTAACCTCTAAGCCACAAGCTTTCCTCCCTTATTAGCTGAGCCAAAAGAGTTTTTAAGTATTTTGTCAAAGCACCTGGTATGCCCAAATATGGGAGCATATTTGGACATACTGGGTGCTTTGACAAAATACTATATACATACATACATACATTCATACATACATACATACATACATACATACATACATACATACATACATACTCATAGATTTTCATGTGTGTAGGTATGCTGGTCTTGTTGTACTCGGGTCTTTTCCTGTGTAAGATTGAGATTGTCTTGGCAACGTTTTTACTCATACAAAGCTTTTTACTCACACAAACATGAAGCCCAAAACACCAGCCTGAAGATGGCGAGAGGGACCTTGCCTAAACGTTGCCAAGACAATCTCAATCTTACACAGGAAAAGACCCGAATACAACAAGACCAGCATATATATATATATGGATTATATATATATATATGGATTATATATATATATATATATATATATATATATATATATATATATATATATATATATATATATATATATATATATATATATATATATATAAATAAATATATATATATTTCATACATACACAACATAACCACAAACAAATAAATAGGCAAAAATTAAGAAATGTGGGAGTGGGAAGTCTGCAGAGTGATAGAGTCATAACATAGAAGGGGCTTTTTAGTGATTCAGTTAGCCCTTTACACATGAAGAATGAGAAAAATGAGGAAATTTCAGGTGTATAGAAGATCTATTGCAGTAACATTTGAAAATCATTAGTCTTTACTTACCACATTGCTGCATGTTCGATATCTAATATTCCGTCCTTCACAGCTCCTACAGCCACAAAAAAGGGAGAAAAACACATATCACATACTAACCGGCAGAATGTTCTTAGTTGCTCAAGTAAAGGTCATGGTTAAATGATAGTACAGTCATTTTTCAAAAAATGGAAAAGGCTGTTGCATTCAAAGGAGAGAACTTTGGTTCATTGAAGGCTGCATTCCTTTAGGTTACCTGTATTTCATTATCATTATCACTATAGCTGTGGTTAGAATGCAGAGGTTAGAATGCAGTACTGCAGACTACTTCTGCTGACTACCGATTGCCAGCAGTTTTGGCAGTTCGAATCTCACCAGGCTCAAGGCTGACTCAGCCTTCCATCCTTCCAAAGTGGGTAATATGAAAAATCCAGATTGTTGGGGATTGCTGAGTCTGTAAGCCACTTAGTGAGGGCTGTAAAGCACTGTGAAGCACCATATAAGTCTAAGTGCTATTTGCTATTTTTTAAAATCAATATTAAAATTTAAAATCCATAACACTGCTGGGTATAACATTGTATATTTACTCGTTACTTACATTTCTTTAAGTTTCAGTTTCCTGATGACAATTTCGCAAGTTAGGCTAGAACTTTTTCTATCTTAGTACAGGTTGAACCAGGGGTGGGTTGGTGCCAAGGTTACTGACGGCTCGGTGCACACGCAATTTTGATGGACTGCATTTTTATAAAGTAGATACAGTAGTATGGCAGAGAAGTACAGCTATCAGAAAGGAGAAAGAGGTGGATGATATCCAAACCCTGAGAATGAAGCATTTTATAAGTACCACCAGTCCCTTGAATTGCATACAGAGGCTCACTGGTAACCAGTGCTGCTCAGGAAGCATTGACCTTACATAATTGTACCAAGGTTCACCATAGTTATTCGTGCTATGACCAGTGGTGGGTTTCAAATTTTTTTAGAACCTCTTCTGTAGGTGTGGCTTGCTTTGTGGGAGTGGCTTGTGGCCATGTGACTGGGTAGGAGTGGCTTGCCAGCCATGTGACCGAGTGGGAGTGGCTTGGCAGTTATGTGACTAGGTGGGCGTGGCCAACTTGTAAAATGTGAAACTCACTTAACAACGCTCTTGCTTAGCAATCAAAATGTTGGCTTAGAAATTCTGGCATTTGAAGCACACACCGCAAGTCTTAAAGCTGTCAAGTTACAAGACCCTTGCATCCCCAACCTTTTAGAAAAAAACAACTCCAGGGGTGTTCAAACTTGACAGCTTTAAGACTTGCGGACTTCAACTCCCAGAATTCCTCCTCTCGCTCTTCATCTTGATGATGTGTGTATGGGTGGAGGGAGGGAGCTGGAACCGGTTCTAAACAGCACTGTAGATTTGTGGAACCTGTTCTATAGAAGAAGTTAGAACTGGCAGGAACCTGCCCCTGGCTATGACATTCTGGATCAGCTTCAGCTTCCAAGCAGTCTTTAAGGTAAGGTGACCAGATTTTCAGATTGGAAAAGAGGGACACCCTTGACCGGGGGGGGGGGGGTAATTAAAAAAAAATTTTTTTGTCAAAAGGTCACCCCAGGACACTGAAACCAGCATAAATACGAATCTGTTGCCAAACAAAATTTGGATCACGTGACCATGAGGATGCTGCAACGGTCGCTAAGTGTGAAAAATGGTCGCAACAGTCGCTAAGTGTGAAAAATGGTCGCAACGGTCGCTAAGTGTGAAAAATGGTCATCAGTCACTTTTTTCAATGCCATTGTAACTTTGGTCACTAAATGTTTTCCCCCTCCTCGAGACTCCTCACTTCTTCCTTCATTCCTCTTGCTTATCTACCTTCACCTTATCTGTCTTCTGCTCTTTCCCTCTCTTCCTTCCTTCCTCCCTCCTTCCATCCTCTTCTTTCCTCACTCACTCCCTTCCTCCTTTTTTCTCTTCCTTCCTCCTTCCATTCTTTATACGATATAAAATTCAATGAGGGTGAAACACACCAAATCTGGCAAAGCTGCCTTGCACCAACCTGGCCTGCCCATAGAATAGCAGCCACTTTGAGACACATAAACCTGGTCTGAACATATTGCATCACAAAGATTTGCAAAGATCACATTTGCAAAAAGGAACATTTCTTGTAGTAAATACATTTTATAAACAATTTAAAAGTAAAAATCCCCCCCCAAATAATAAAAAAGGTATTCTATAAATAAAAGAAATCCTTAAAAACCATTGTTAAGTATTACACCAGCAATAATTTATACTGTCACCATTTCAAACTATCATCAGAAATACGAATCTGTTGCCAAACATCAACATTTTGATCGCGTAACCATGAGGATGCCACAACGGTCGCTAAGTGTGAAAATGGTCGCTAAGTGTGAAAAATGGTCATCAGTCACTTTTTTCAATGCCATTGTATCTTCCTGATTATTAAAAGTGCAAATTCACTCAGTGTCAATCATGACTCCTGAGTCCATTTCAAAGTATTGTGCATAGAAATTTTAAAAATGGCTTGTTTCAATTTATTTTGGATAGAATCTTTTTTTAAATAGTCTAAGACAATTTTAAAAAAGAATCAACACAGAATACCACTATTTTAAAAAATCATATGCACAATAAATAAAATATTATTTTAAAATACATTGAGCCTATACTCCTTACAGTAAATGACTCATCTGGAAACAAGCCAATAGCATTTTTTGTGCTTTCAAATTTACAGATGTTCCAAAATCAGCTTAAAGTCCAAATATTTAAAGACCACCCCCCTCAAAGCTATCTTACCAGAGCTTTAAATATCTTCTGGGGAGGCCCTGTAATCCCATTCATGACAAAGGTAGGGCTTTCTCAGGAGGAAGGTCTCAGCTGGTGCCCTGCCCATCCTTTGGAAACCTCCTCCAGAGCAGGGAGCCCTAACCTGCTGTCCATTCAGGAAGGCTGTACAAATTATTCTGTCTTCTAGAGCCATTGGGATTTAATATGGTTTTATCACTGGATTTTCTTTTTATTGTTTTTGTGGAATTGTTACAATGATTTTATAATAATATAATTTTATTTGGCATTTTTGTTGCTGTAAACTGCTGAAAGCCCCTGATAGAATACAAATTATTTAATAATAAATTTAAAAAGCTGGGTGCAAGATATGAAAACACTGCAAACTATTGTTCAAGATAATTTGATACCTGTTGCTCTGGTCTTTAATGCAATTCTTGCTTAAGGCAAAGCCCTCCCCCGAAAAAATGCTTCTGCCGGGCTGCGAGAGCCACGTGGAAGTTGTCTGCACAGCTGAAAAAAGGACTGTTTGCTGGGCTGGGAGGAGGAGACAGCCCCCTGCCTTCTCCCCCTTTGGCTTTGCGGAGTTCACAGCCAGCACGGGCGGCAAGTCTGGATGGAAGTTCTCTGCACTAAAATTTTTACTCAGGAGTAAGTAAAATTTACTCCCGAGTAAAAATTTTTACAAAACATGATTTATTTTACTCACCACCAGTAAGCGCAGCTGCAACCCCAACAAGAAAGACAAAATAAAATGGAGACTCCATGCGTGCTCAGCTAAGGAGTCCAGCCAATCAGTGAGCTGGTTGGCCAGCTCACTGATTGGCTGGAGTCCAGCCAATCAACTCAGTGAGCGGCAGGCTGGGCTGGCTTAAATTTGTAGGTAGCATAGAACAGAACGATGAGCCAGCCCAGCAGCTGATGGGCGGGAGCTGCCAGCGCCAAAAAAAGCGTGCCTTTTAAAAAAGCGGGCGGGATGCGGGAAAATGCATCAAAAAGAGGGGGTGTCCCGCCAAAAGCGTTATGTCTGGTCACCTTACTTTAAGGGCAACTCAATATATATAGTGCATTGTTCCACATTAATCTAGGAGAGAGGTAAGTAAGGCATGAGTGACTTAGTTATTGTAGTGATACAAACTATTATAATTTTCATACTCTAATTGCCTTCTTTACACACAGGAATCAAGCAGAAAGTAATTATGCTGAATAACAAGCATAAAATACTTTTCAGTGTCTTCAAAACGGGCAAGAATTTAAAAAAAAGAACCCAAGTCATATGAACTTATACATAAAGTGATCTTATTTCTCTCATCCCGCTGGGGTAATCTGGACAACAAAGATTGTATCATTTCAATTACTATAGACTCACAACCCTAAATTTGGGCCTTCATCTGCTGTGAACTGTATCTATTATGTGGGAGTAGGAGTTGAAGCAAATTACTCATCTGATCTTTCCCCTCATGTTTTAGTCATCATCTTGCTTTGCTGCAGACTTTAACTTAAGTATTGTGCGAATGAATTTTATTGCTTCGGGTACTTCCACACCATCAACATTCTCTTACATTGCAGTTGGAAATTCACCTGAGATTGTCTACGTTTTTACTGATTTTGAAATAGAGAAAAAATACAAGGGAACATGTCAGCCAACACTCATGCTCTTTCCCTCCACTGTCCAACAGAAAGAAGCAAAGAACATTATCCAGTTTCCCAGCCAACATCTGAGAGTTTCCACTAGTTATGGCTAAACAACAACAACAAATCCTTACTATGCGCAGCACACAAAAAGGAATTAAAACAAATCATTATCACCACTACTCCATGTTTTTCAATACTTTTGGTTGCTTGCAACAATATCTCAAAGGTTGCTTTGAATGGCAACTATATAAATTAAGTGTGTGTGTGTGTGTGTGTGTGTGTGTGTGAATAAAACCACTGAAATCCAACAAGGTCCAAAGCTAACTGGTCATCATTCCTTAGCTAAATTAAGGATGCCAAAAAGTGCTGTGAAAATAACAGAATGATAAGTTAGCCATCTTACAACTGTGCACTTTTCCTTAAAGTACCATGTTTTCCCGAAAATACAACATTTCCTGAAACTAAAAAAAAAAAAAAAAAATGCCCTGAAACTAAAGCCTTGCCACATTTTTCGGGTGGGCAAAAATATAAGCCCTCACCCTGAAAATAAGCCCCCTGGACAACCCTCCTACAACGAGGCAGAGCACCGCTCACCGACATAGCAGTATCCCGAAGGTGCCAAGCTGTGGGAGCCATGGGTGGTGGTGGAAGAAAGGCACTCACATTGCTTGGCACATCGGGATACCGCTAGGTTGGGGTGTGGCATTCTGCTTGGCTGGAGGGGGGAGTTGCTGGGCGGCTGCTCCCTTGTGAGCGGGCTCCCGAAGAGCCGGGCACAGCCTCAGGGGCAAAGCAGCCATGAGGAGACCATGCTCACAAGCAGCCACCCAGCAAACCCGTGCTCCAGCTGGGCAGAGCACCATTCACTGACCTAGGGAGTATCCCTAAGGCGCCAAGCCACATGGTGCTCTGCCCGCCCCCCAGCTCTCGCGGCTTGGCACATTTGGGATACCCCCTAGGTCAGTGCATGGAGCTCTAACCGGCTGGAGAGGGGGGTTGCGCAAGTGCCTGCTCCACTTCCACCTCTCATGCCTCCCAGCCTCACCATGCCCTGGGCCAGCTGTCCTTGCAGCTGCCGCCGAGCTCTGAGCAAAATTTATTCTCCGGCTTCCAAACTCCAGAACTTGGCTTCCGATTCTTCCAGCAGGGGCCACTCTAGGATTGTTTTCTATGGTTATGGGCAGGCTGCCGGACAAAGTCTTCTGGAGGATACAGAGGGAGGGAGGGTGGGAGGGAGAGAGAGACAGAGACAGAGAGCGAGAGCGCAATAATGGTCAAGTTGAGTCAAGTTGAGTCTAGGAGTTGAATAAGGCAAGAATTTCTAACAATAGGGAAAATAGACCACAGGATCATGATAATTCAACATAAATAAATTTTGTAGCACTTGCAAGAAATGAGGAAAAGAGATAAAATAGTAAGTCAACACAGCTTCCTGACTTGATAATCAGGTCCTGATATGATCTTGAATTAATACACATTAATATGTGTGGACCTTTTTTAACTTGACCATGTATATAGTCATATATACATACATATACACACATACATACATATACTGCATTTTATATGATATGTGCACCTTTCCCCCAATCAACGCTAATCCAGAAAGGTTGGGGAATATTTGAGTTGGAATGCTGGCTGCCAACAGGTACACAAATTGTTCTGCCAAATTTTTAAAAGTCAGACTGATGTTCTTTCTTTGGTAAAAAATAAGTTTATATGTTGTACATCCTGCACAGCCTTGGGTAAAGCCCCTAGAGACACATTCAAAATTTGTTACTCAATTGTTTGTGATTGGCCAAACACTTAAAATTCAATAAGGGCAATTTGAAAACATACAAAAAAAACCCCTGATATTTTAAAAGACCCTACTGAAAATAAAACTGGAGACTGTTTTGATTTAGGTCTTAATCTTTAAGATCAGAAAAATAGGCAAGGAATAGATTAAACTTCTTCCACTTTTTAAAAAAAGCAACCATATTTTATGAATATTTTTCCTGTAGCAGTAACAAAATAAACAACCAGCTGGAACAATGCCAGAAGCAGTCACTGCACTCAGCAAACTGTCTAGGAAAATCAAAACACAAAATCATAACCTTTGAGCTGCCAGAGGCACACATCTGGGAAGTAGTAAGGGATAATGATCCGAAATGAGAGCAAGACAAGAAGTAATAAAGCAGGAGACTAAAAACTATTAGAAATTAATACTTCTAGCATAAATAACATTTCCCCGATCTCAGGTTTTAAAGAGTCAGCGTTTCTGATGTAAATAATTTGTCATAGCCGAAATGAACTGAATGCCAGCCTTTGTGTGAGAGGAAGGAGGAGATCTGAGCTTCGCACAAATGTCCCTAGGATGCCATGCGCTCTAAATTACATCAGTGTAACTCTATAACATTCATAGAGGGTAATAAAGCTGCATTAAATTTATTCCTAATATTATTAGGAACAACATATGGAAATCCATCCGTCCCTCCTTTACTGAGTTGCCTCTTTGATACAGTTAAAACTTGAATTAAAAGGGCTGTATCCCAAGCTTTGACTGGATCTTTTCAATGAAAATGCAAAATCCAGATTCCCTTATATATTCCTATGGCACACCATGGTTATTTTGAAAGTCTCTTCACAACTCAGGATGATATTTACACCCCCCCACCTCCACAAGCTCTAGATCCTAGAGAAGAATAGTGAAAGCATGAAAGAAAACCATTCCTAGTCTGACTTCCTCTCAAAAAAGGTACATAACTCTTAAAAACCTCAAGTCAGAATATAAGCATCATAGGGAAAGAGATATATAGCACTGGAGGACACTTAGGAATGGAACAAAAAGGCTAGTTTCCTGTGGTACCATCCCACTTGGTAGTACAAGTTTAATAATAAAGAAACAAAATAATCTGGGAAGCCATGAAGCTAAAAGAAATTGCTATAAGTAAGCGATCTCTGTCTCTGTCTCTGTCTCTCTCTCTCTCTGTAGCATTATATGATAATAGGATAAAGAAGAGTAAACTGTTTGATTATTTAAATTACAGACATGTCAATTGTAGTCAGGGCTAGGTATATAGGAAATAAGTGATAGGTAGTTGTACTTCCTCTCCTTCCTCCTTCTGATTTTATATACAATATTTGCATTGGTCTTTGTCAGAAATGTTTAGGGCATTTGGAAAACATCAGACAAAGCGATGCTATTTTTTGTGTACAGGATTGATCAGCATGAGATATTAAAATCTGCTACAAAATACATAATATTTCATAAGGACAAATTATGTGTTTGAACTTTCACATGAATTAGCTGTTATGTCCCCACAAATTAGAATTATATTTATTAGAGACTAGCTGTTAACCTGGTGTTGCCAGGTATTTGTTTATCCCAATCCTGTATTAAACATTCACAAATGTCTGGACCAAATGAAATTTCTAATGTTGGATTTTTCCCCTTACCAGAGGGAGCCACTTGTGGAGTACTGTGAAGCTGTTACCATAGCAACTTCACTGTGCTGTACAGTAGAAGCCATTTTAAGGCAGTACAGTAGAAGCTATTTTAAAGCACAACAGGCAATATCTTAACAGAACACCCCCCCCCCTCCAGGGCAGGTGTGAAATTCAGCAGGTTCTGGAGAACTGGTAGTGGAAATTTTGAGTAGTTTGGAGAACTGACAAATACCACCCCTGGCTGGCCCCAGAGTGGGGTGGGAATAGAGATTTTGCAGTAACCTTCCCCTGGAGTGGGGTGGGAATGGAGATTTTGCAGTATCCTTCCCCTGCCTCACCCACCAAGCCACCCCCACAGAACCATTAGTAAAACAATTGAATTTCACCACTGCCCAATGGGTGTTAGGGGTGTCTTACCCCCACAGTATTTGTTTCCAGAGAGTAAGTCATCTGTGTACCAAGTTTAGTTGAAATTGCTCAAGGAGTTCCAGAGTTATGCTGGAACATACACACACACAAGCATTTATATATATGTAGATTAGTCCTACCATTTGACAAAACATAGCTATTCTGACTACACTTTGTTACACTGGCCTCCTCCAACCCTACTACTACCGTTTATAGCAAAAAAATAATAATTTGGAATTTATTTAATTTATGATTCACGATTGACATGCTGCAATCATTCAGTATTTTAAAACCTGAACAAAATTACCAGATATCTCAAAATGTGTTTGTGATTTCATGCTCCTTGAACACAAAATAAATATTAGAACATGATTATTCAATTAATTTGTCATACAAATTCCCTATTGGTTTCTTAACTTTATATACGTTGCCTATATTTGGATTGTGTTTTTTTTTAATCTTCAAGGTGCTTTATGGTTTTAACTTGGCAAAAATTTTGTGACTTAGAAAAGCACATCCATTTTATAGACAAGAAAGAGTTATCAACAGATAACGATTTCTTTAATGTTGCCCGGAGATGATTAAAAGTATCAAATCCATCCTGATGGAAGCTCCAGGATTGCTGTTGATATCTCTGTTGCTGGATGGTCCTTTTGGACCTAAACCATCCCGAAGAGACAGTGATAGAGAAGAGCATGTCCTGCTGATCTCAGAGACATCGCAAAGTCCCTGATTGATCCAGGAGAAAGCTCTTTTTGCCGGCTACAAGAGAAGCAGCCATTTTTAAGCTGCATAAGTTTGGGACAGACCCCTGAATGGAAGCTCAGCAGGAGAGAGAGTGTGAGATCTCGGAATTGGTGAGATAAATTTTACTTTTAGAGAACACCCAAAAAGATTTAGAGTAAAGTTAAAATTGAAGACAGAAGAGACTAAGCGGCAGATTAGCCTGAATTCAAACTATTGTGTTATCTTTTTTTCTTTAATTTTGTTTCCTTTTTATGAATGAAATTTTTACAAATGCCTCTTACTTTTTAAGTTGGACTGCTCTCTTTTTCCCTTGTTCTATTTTTTCTCATTTTTTGTATTTGTGGATTAAGGATTCATTTCTTATCTTTCCTTCATGGCAGGATTGTCCTTTTTAACCATTTTTTTCTTATCTCAAAGAAAGCTTAAAGAGAGAGCTAAAAGCGGAGGAAAAAGAAGTAACACTGCTATCTAGAGGCTGGAGGCTTGGAAATATTGTTTTTTAATATTTGACATATATCTCATGCTTCAAGGCTTCAGAATTTGTGTATTGAAAGAATAGTGGGAAGAATACAGTTTGTTTATATAGGTGCTCTTCTGGAATATTATTAGTAGCTGGACTGCAGTAAAGAGAAAGCTTTGACTTGAAAGATTATAGCGAATTTATTTGAAACCTAGTAAAAGGCTTAGATGTCCTAGTGGCAGTGTTTACAACCTGGAAAAATGGCGCAATATGAAGAAGAAGAGAAAATAACTGCAAAAAATTATGCTAGAAATTCAAAAAGTCCTAATAAGCACAGAAAGAATTGAAAAGAATCTGGGGATTATAGAACAAAGAACACAAAGAATGGAGGGAAGAGTTGAGGATATTGATGAAACAATGATAAAACTTGAAGATAAAGCCCAAAAAATTGTAGAGAAATATGAACAAAGTGACAAGAAAATTGTTGATACTGACAGCAAACCGAGGGTGGAGGGAAATGATACGAATGGAATATTGAAAGAAGATGTAGATGAACAGGATCTCTATCTCATGCTTCAAAACATAGATGAAGAAAGGGGAGAAAATTTGGCAGAAACAATGAGAGTATCTTTGGCAGAAGCACCAGTGATAACCAAAGGCAAGCTGATGAAAGAAACAAATGGAGGGTTTCGATTCTTTACAAAATATGCAATGAACAAGTTGCCAAGAGAAGTTCACATAAGACTTATCAAGAAAACACCTACAATACAGATTTTACAAATGGCAAGAGATATTGGACTGCACTACTACTGGAAGGATACATGATGATGAAATGAAATGTCACAATAAAATTAAGTAAAACTTAGTTAAACTTTGAGTATTATGTTTAAGACAAAGTAATAATAGTTATAGTCAAATAAATGATTAATAATGATAATAATGCATTTATATATACTAGATTGATATATGGAATTTTATATAAGCTATAAATGAGAACTATGGAGATGATGTGGAAAAGCCTTTTTAAAAAAATAAAAGATAAACAATTCTATTTAGAATAGAATACAAAGATGTAACACCATTGGATGAGTCCAGGATGATGTAATGAAATGTCATAATATACGTAAATTTACTTTAAATTTAGTATGCTTCACATAAAAAGGATGTAATAATAGCTATATTCGATTAATGTTTAATAATCATAATAATTGTATGCATATATATTAAATTGGTGATATGAGCAATGGAATGTGCGAAAAAGAGTAAGCTGACATATGAAATTAGAGAACAAGAAGATAAACAATTTTTTAGGACATGGGATTTAATTAGTGGTTAGATTAAAAAATAATATGGAATTGAAAATTTATTAGAGAATTTTACCAGCACCAAAATAAGAGAATGTTTTAAAATAGGATATAAAAAATACTTATTATTGGAAATGTTGAAGATGATGTAGTGAATTATTATAATATAAATGAACCCATATGGACAGCCACTTGTCTGAAATCGTATAGGACAGTGATGGTGAACCGTTTTTGGCTCGTGTGCCATAAGTGGGGGGAGTGCAGGGGGGGCGTGTGCAGGTGTGCCGCACCCATAATGCAATGTGCGACACTCCCCCCCAGTGTGCATGCATGTACTACAGGCACTCCCCCCATTTTTGCATGCTTTTTTCGCCTCCCCCATGCTCCAGAGGCTTTATAGGAGCATGAGGAGGGCGAAAACAGCCTCCCCCGCCCCCCCGGACACCCTCCGGAGGCTTCAGGGACCTTCAGGAGGCTTCTCTGAAGCCTTTGGAAGAGTCAAAACGACCCTCCAAGCAAAGCAGAAGTAACTTCTGGTTTGCTCGGAGGATCGTTTTGAGCGCTCCAAAGACTTCAGGGACCTTCAGGAAGGTTCCCTAAAGCCTCCGGAGCAGTGAAAACGACCCTCCGAGCAAACTGGAAGTCACCTCCGGTTTGCTTGGAGGATCGTTTTGAGTGCTCCAAAGGCTTCAGGGACCTTCAGGAGGCTTCCCTGAAGCCCCCGGAGCAGTCAAAACAATCCTCTGAGCAAACTGGAAGTCTGTTCCTGAAGTTCCGGTTTGCCCGTAGGGCCAGTTTTTTGCGCTCCAAAGGTTTCAGAGAAGCTCATGAAGCCTCCGGACAGCCTCCAGGGGGGAGGCTCTTTTCGCCCTCCCCAGGCTCCTATAAAGCCTCTGGAGCCTGGGGAGGGCGAAAAATGGTTTTAAAAAAGGATCAACTCAGCTGGCCAGTGTGCACATGGGTGCTGGACAGCTAACAGGGCAGCACCTCGCATGCCCTGACAAATGGCTCCACGTGCCACCCATGGCACATGTGCCATAGGTTCACCATCACTCGTATAGGATCTCCTGCTTGACCAGGGGGTTGGACTAGAAGAACTCCAAGGTCCCTTCCAGTTCTATTCTGGCTAGTAAAGATTCCAAACTGATTGTGACTAGGAAGCTGCTTCTGCTCTGTGCAGATGATCCTGTTTTTCTATCTAGAGTTAGCCAAAAAGATTATTTTGTGTATGTACCATTGTTTGGACAACTGATTGACAATCAGTTCCAGTAAGAGAGAGAGAGAGAGAGAAAAAACCTGTGTTTGCTTTCTAATTGGGCTTTCCTGTATATTTGTTTCTTAATGGCCAGGATTCTGAGCAAATCAGACAATTTTAATACCTATGTATAACATTTCATTCTTTCCTCCATGATACTGCTTGCTGACACTCTGCCATTCAATCTGCATCAAACAGGGCCTGTTTTTCTGTGGCAAAGGACAGTTTATCTGTGCTGCACTCCAGGTGTTCAGTGTTAAACTTTGCCTCCATTGTTTCAGGGCATTCCTATTTGGATTTGGGACTTTAATCCCACTGTGGAGTGTCCGCTTTCAAAGTTTTTTTCGTGTTCTTCTTGGCACGGCCAAGTGCGTCTCATCGACTGCGTTCTGTTTAGAGGCCAGTTCTCCCTCTGTGGAGTGTACGGCTTGCGTTCAAGCATTTAGGTTTTGGTTGAAAGTGATCTATGCAAATAAATCTTCAGGCTATTTGTTTCTCCTTCAGAAAAGATAATTGTGTTATTGTTTTGTCAAAGACATTCTTCAATAAACTAGACTTTCCATAAATTTCTCGACTAGGCAAAATCTATCCTTAGCAATTACATCAAGGGCAATGAAATCGCTTCTTCGCTGGTAAACTTTGTTCTCCCTTACATTTTAAGTTACCTTTTAACTTCATTAAAGGCCATATGATTTACCTGGGTATTTTTTGACATTCCAAAGTATTTAGCTACATTTGCTAGCATTCAATTCAATGTTGTGGCTTCTGCTCTTCTAGATGGACATTTTACAAGTATCCATTGTACGCTAAACATGTTATTAGGAAGATGAGGGAAAATATATTTCAACACTTATTTTCTTTGCATTTTATTATGTTTCACACAGTAAATCACTTATAATAATTCTATTTAAATTTTCAGGAAGGAATATTTGATCTTTCAGAAATATTTTGACTTTTTTATTAGTAGATTTTGAGGCTGCCTCCCTGCGGATTGATGAGATTAACTGCATCCCCAAACATGCATAGCTTTTAATGAATTCCTCTATTTTACCCTAGTGGAGCAAAATTAAATTCATAGGTATAGTTATAATTACTATGAATTTTCGCAAAAACATCATAATGTTCTTTTAGAGTTTTCAAAAAGATGGAAATGATAAAATGTAAAAACATTTTATTCAAGAAGAATTAGACCTCCAGTGAAGAACTGGTAGCAGAACTAGATTCTCCCCTCCCAAAAAAACACCCCATATTACACTAGCGAAATGTCAGGCATGAAAATCCATCGCTGGCTTACAGTGTTACGCTGACAAAATTTAATTAGCTTCATCAGTCACAATTTATAGGGGAGATTTGGCCTTATTTATTTTTAATTTTGATATTTTAATACATTCTGATGAGAGTTACCATTAGAATAATTCATTATCAGGGGTGGGATTCTACAGGTTCGGGTGACTCCGACTATCAGCTAGAGCAGTGTTTCTCAACCTTGGCAACTTGAAGATGTCCGGACTTCAACTCTCAGAATTCCCCAGCCAGCGAATGCTGCGCCTCAGCTGTTTTCCTCCCCAGCAGTAATGCAGAAGGTGATTTCTCTGTAAACTGCACATGCGAAGCATGCGTGAAGCGAACCAGTTATTAAACTGGTAGGATCCCACCCCTGTTCATTATGATTTGGGAACTTTGCCTGTCCTTCAGGCGAAACAAGCTAGAAGCCGATGGAGTTTTGAGTCCAAAAGACTCATCCCCTTAGGGACTGATTACAAGTGATAATTGACTGCTTTGGTTCTGCTTTAACAAACAGATTCTACACATTGCAAAGTTGCGCAGTTTAGAAAGAAGTAAAGAAGGCTTCAACAAACATTGTTATGTACATTGAAGTTTTGAAAGCATGCAGTTGGGATGCTCACAAATGTTGGCTTTCTAAGATGCAATTAGCAAAAATACTCATTAATTAACTGGTGTGGCTTCTACCTCACTTCCTGCTAGTTTCCCAAGATGGCTACTCTTTTCTGGGCAGGATGGCACCCTTCATTTCCTAAGAATACCCCTGGAACTTATGTGGAGACCAGAAACTTTTTTGGACAGACTAGCACTTTGCCTTATGTCAACATTCTATTTTTATTTTTTAAAGTCAGATGGTGCAACAACATTGTCTATGGGATCCATTTGGTCTATCCTTTAACAAGCCAACAGTCATAAAGAATCTGTGATAATAAAAGTGGTTTGGATTTTCCAATATGACGATAAAGCAGGAGCAAGTGAAAATCTTCAATGCATATTATTAATCAAATGGGGATCACTATTATGTTGGCACACTAATATCAATTACAGATGTACAATTACACTAGGCTTTTTTCCTTATAAACAAGTATATTAGAGACCTGAGGTCCTGTTTTCTTTAGAATGAGTATTCTGAAAATCAGTGGTGGGTTCCGGATCCCGTTGCGACCGGTACGGTTGCAATGGGGCCCAGCGTCCTCTACATGAACATGCGTGGCGTGCACGCACACACATGCATCTTACCTTCAAGCGACGCCTCCGCAAGCCTCCATGATGCTTCAGGTGCTCAGCGGAGTATCGCGCAGGCACTGTACGCCCCATGAATGTGTGCGGAAGCGCCGAAGGCTTTAAAGGACAGGTAAGGAGCAAGGGCAGGCGGGTGGGCCCTCTGGAGCACCGTACCGGAATGGTACCCGGTATGCCCGTACCGGGGGTGTACTGCCTGCAACCCACCACTGCTGAAAATGTACATTAGGTGCCTGATTAGTAAATATGCACATAACAGGACTTGATTCCTTTCCACGAATAGTAAAACTATTAGATAAAACTTCAATTTCTGGCAATGTGCATTATACAACGACAGCTATTTTTAGATACAGGTTTTTTTTAAAAAAAAAACTCGATGTAGAAAAGGGAATAATATACCCAAAAATAATCAACAAAAGATGTACTGTAAAATAAAATGTATAAACTATGGCATACCAAAAGCAATGAGTTGTCGGATCCTGATGAAACTGATAGGCATGCTTCAATTTCATAGCACATTACACAGTGGGCAGAAGGAACTGAAGAAGCGAGTGTAACGTATATATTGCATGTATTATATATAACATAACGGTTTGGGGTTTTCGGTTGCAAATCATTTGCCATTCAGGGCAAGGGAACTTAAATTTGAGTACTGTGAAAATGCAGAACAAATGAAGTCATGACTAATCATGTTCTTCAGCCGCGCTTTGCAAAGGGAATAAAACTTGACAGGGAAGGATGATGACAAAAGAGAACTGTCTCACAGGGTGCCAAGTGAAACAAAAAAATGGGTTCAAGCCTGGAGTGAGAGCCACTTTGGATTCCATAGGTCATCCTAGGGGAAGGTCATTAATCCAATATTTTCTAAACCCTAATTCTTGAAATGCATATTAAACACGTTAGGCCAAATGAAAAGAACGGGGTTCAAATGAATGTTATATTATAGCTGTTTAAATACAGTACAACATTATTTATAAGAAGTAAAGAATAGGACAAATGAAAAATATTTGGAGACAAAATATATAGGTATGGGTTGTCCCATACTGACCATTCACATTAATGGCAGTATACCGAGAATTTAAAAAGTATACATAGAATACATAGAATTACAGAGTTGGAAGGAACCTTGAAGGTCTTCTAGTCCAACCTCCTACTTAGGCAGGAAACCCTACACCACTTCAGACAAATGGTTATCCAACATCTTCTTAAAAACATCCAGTGTTGGAGCATTCACAACTTCTGGAGGCAAGTTGTTCCACTGATTAATTGTTCTAACTATCAGGAAGTTTCTCCTTAGTTCTACGTTGCTTCTCTCCATGATTGGTTTCCACCCATTGCTTCTTGTCCTACCTACAGATGTTTTGGAGAATGGCTTGACCTTTTCTTTGTGGCAGCCTCTGAGATATTGGAACACTGCTATCATGTCTCCCCTACTCCTTCTTTTAATTAAACTAGACATACCCAGTTCCTGCAATCATTCTTCATAGGTTTTAGCTTCCAGTTCCCTAATCATCTTTGTTGCTCTTCTCTGCACTCTTTCTAGAGTCTCCACATCTTGCCTGCCAGCCTGTTGGGGGCACATGTATGACTCTCAAGGGTGGGGAGGGGCCAGGTGCCCTCTCCCCATGGGAATGCTGAGGTTCTGGTTGGGTCCAGGACTCACTCTCCCCTTCCGGTTCCTCCCAAGCGGGATGTGTGCCAGTGAATGTTAGAATAGAGTAACAGAGCTGAAAGGAATTTGGAGATCTTCTAGTCCAAACCCCTGCCTAGGCAGGAAACCCTACATCACTTCAGACAAATGGTTAGCCAACATCTTCTTGAAAACTTCCAATGTTGGAGCATTCACAACTTCTGGAGGTAAGTTGTTCACTGATTAATTGTTCTAACTATCAGGAAGTTTCTCCTTAGTTCTAGGTTGCTTGTCTCCTTGATGAGTTTTGACCTATTACTAATTACATTACTAATATAATCTCAACATACACGATTTGTACAGCAAACAGCTAGGCTCCTTTGCAGGTTTAGATGTATGAATTATATAAATCTATATTCATGCATCCGGGAGTCAAAAATCTATTTAGAATGGGTGCAAAGTGTTCAGGTTTTTCCATCCCTTGTTGCCACCTAGTGGATGTTTGCAGCTCTGACCTAGTAGCATTTCCACACAACCAGTGTTTTATAGCTAGATGGTTGTAAATGCAGCTTAAAGTCTATCCCTTTGAATGCAGGAGTCGTTGGAATAACATAGCTAATCTCCAACCCTATTTCTAATGGATGTAGATGCTAAGGCAAGCTAGTTAGAAATAAGCCAGGACCATTCTCACACATTTTTGAATAGAACAGGCAACACAAAGCTGATTGGAAAAATGCATTTTCAAATTTGAAAATTCTGTCAATGTAAGCTTAAGAATTAATGCTTCTTGTCTGCCCTACCTTGCAAGGCTGACATTAATCTTCCAAATGTAAAACTATCTCTCACCCCCACACCTTTATATAGGTAGACCTTGACTTATGACTATGCCTGCCAATTGCAATTATAAATCACGATGGTCACAAAGTAGATAATCACATGATCGGATGCAATTTTACGACCTTTTTTATTTACACTATGTCGCAGTTGTTAAGCATCATTAAGATTGTTCTATTGTTCTCTGTGGCGCATTTTTTTCTGGAAACTGGAAGTAAACACCAGTTGTGGTGCAGGGCCCACAAACAGTGGTAAATGTGGGCCAGTTGCTGAGTGCCCAAAATGTGATGATGTGACCACGGAAATAAAACATACAGAATGTTAAAAAAGTTATAATATTTATGTAGTTGCTTACATCTAATATTATATTAGATTACTTACTTCTAAATTATATTAAAGTAACCTAAATGTCTTTACCACCCCCAAGGCATGTCACAATGTTTGAGCATCCCGAATGTTTGGAAATTGAAAGTTGAAAAAAATTGACACGCCCTTACGTCAGGGGAGGGCAAATGTAACTTTGGAACAGGTCATAAATTGCTGTGGGGGAGGTATTGTAACTTTGAGCAGTTACTAAGCAAGTTGAGGACTACCTGTAGTCCAACGAATTAAGAAGGGTCTCTTTTGAGATGTTTACTCTTCTGTCCATTCCTTCTGTGGATTCAGTGCCACTTATCTGAACATTGTCTAGTTTGTGGCCCTTCATCCTGTATCCCAAGGTCATTCACACATACCACTTCACTTGTAGGTTAAATTTGCAATGGGAATGTACTGTATTTTTTGGACTATAAGACGCACTGGACTGTAAGACGCACCTACATTTACAGGAGGAAAACAAGAAAAAATAGTTTCTGGCCTCCGTGTCGCATTTTTGCCTTCCCCGGCCCCCAGAAGCACTCTGCAGTGCTCCACATGGCCTTCTCTCTCTCTCTCTCTCTCTCTCTCTCTCTCTCTCTCTCTCTCTCTCTCTCTCTCTCTCTCTCTCTCTCTCTCTCTCTCTCTCTCTCTCTCTCTCTCTCCCTCCCTCCCTCCCTCCCTCCCTCCCTCCCTCCCTCCCTCTCTCTCTCTCTCACACACACACACACACACACACACACACGGGCCTGGAAGGGTGAAAACGTGATGCATGGAGTGCTTGGAATGCCAAAAACGGGCTGTGTGGAGCACTGCAGTGCTTCTGGGGCCTGGGGAGGGTGAAAACGCGACACACAGAGGGTTCAGGAGGCCACAAATGCCTGTATTTGGTCTATAAGACACATCTAAATTTTCACCCACCCAAATAGGTCCGTCTTATACTCCAAAAAATATGGTAGCAGCTGAGGTTGTCTATTTTTGCCCTCAGAAGAGGTTGCTGTCATGCTCTGATGACATAACTAGGACAAGGAGAGATAAACTCTTGCACCAAATTCTCCAGGGATCAGTTGGATCACACAAAGTAGATTTTCCAAAGAGGCAGTGGAACTGGCTGATAACAAAACAACATTGTATCTGACCTGAATAGCTCAAGGAATGGGACTAGTAAGATCTGGCAGCTGACATTTGGAAAATAAATGACTTGCATTTATTCAGCTGCTTAGCTGTGCACTGATGTTTAGAAGTAAGGCATATATGCTTTGCATAGCTTCAAAGCTGACACAATGAGACTGTATTCGCCTGGCGCTTAATGTTCTGGAAGGCATCATACACAAATCGAAAAGGCATAATACACCGTGAACATTCCTTTACTGGAGGAAAAATATTTATCTTTGGTTTGTGGCGTGGTCTGTTCCATAGTGTTCAATTGGTGTGCCAACTCTTCATTTATCAAACTCACAACCCCAAATCCAACATTATTCTTTATTTCATTTGTTATAGAATTATGTGTGGTACACATAATTCTCTGTCATATGACACATGTCTGTAAAATAATAAGCTGCACAGAAAAAAAAACTCAACCACTAACCCAAAGCACCAATAGTACTGTTTTTAAATTCTAAAGCTATCATATATTTAAGCTTATTTCTAAATCCCTAAAGTTTGGGTGGATTTCGTTGTTTTTCAGTTTTAACTGCATATTCAGCACCCCCTCCCTCCCCCCACCTCTCTCTCACCATTTAGCAATCCTTTACATTCATAATTCTATATAGACAAGGGGGAGAAAGATATACACTTATTGCAGTGCTAATTCAAGGTCAGAGTTTACTATTTAAAATATATTTGTACTGGCTAACGGAATCAGGACATAATCCTCTCTCTGTCTATGAATGGGCAAAAGTTCACTTTGGTTTTTTTTTTAATTCAAAGAAAATTGGCTCAATATGCAAGTGAGTAATCTTAACTTTGTCTGACATTTCTACTTACCATGTATGCATTTTTTACATAGCGTACTCTTTTTCTGATGTGATCATAGATGCCAGAGGAGAAAACTAGTGCCTGAGAAATTGTGTCAAAAAATATCTATAGATACTTTTACACGTGTCCTCTAATTATTTGTGAAATCATAGAGGTGGGCCCCCCAAAAGAGAGCACAAAACGGCCCATTTTTGCAAAAGCGGGCCTGTTTTTTGTCAAAAATATTGCATGCATAGCCTTATGGAGGCTTATAGAGTGCTGTTGGGGGTTGGGGGGTAAAAAACGGCCCATTTTTTGCTAATTTCTGCTCTTCCCAGCCCCTAAGAGCTGTCTGAAAGCCTGCATAAGGATATGCACGGCCTTTTTGGTGAGGGGGCAGGGCTTCGGGAGGCAAAAAATGCTGTATTCGATGTATAAGACGCACCCAGATTTTCAGTCTCTTTTTTGAGGAAAAAAGGTGTGTCATAGTCTGAAAAATATGGTAGTTGTTTAGCAGAGTGATGGCATGCGGGGGGGGGGGGGAACTATCCTTGTGTCCAGTTGTTGTGGTGTGCAACGTCTTATAATCGTCATGGTGAACCTATGTGACATGTGCCCTAAGTGGCACACAGAGCCATGTCGCCTGGCATGCATGGTGTCACCCATTCCTCTTCCAGGTTTCTGGTGCGCATGCGTAAGCCACAATCAGCTGACCTTCGTGTATGCAGCAGTGCCGGGAACTGGAAAAGTTGGTCTTCTGCTTGCTGGTGCAAGCACACACGCCGGCCAGGTTGCATGCGCATGCACACCAGTAACTCGAAGATGAACGGGAAACGCTATGCATGCCAGGCAATATGACTCCATGTGCCACTTCGGGCATGCTAGCTGCCGGTACGCATGCGCATGGTGGAAACCCGAACTTCATTTTCCGGCGAGCACATGTCCCCTGGACAGCTCCTCTTCTGGTTGCAACCCAGATGAGCGCGTGTATGCTCCCTTTTCAGCACTTAGTGCCAAAAAGGTTCACCATCACTGCCCTATAACTTTGTTTTAAGGATAGAAGTTGAAACAAATTTATGTTTTATGATTAAGGATAATGCTACCCCTTCTCTCAAAGAGATGTCCTGATCGCCTTGGTTCAGCCCATTAGAGCTGCCAGAATGTTTTGAGGCTTAAAGGCCCTCCCAGATCATGGTCCCTTATTTTCAGAATTGGGTCTCCTCTGTCATTGGCTCAGGCATAACATTTCTTGAAGCTGTCATACAGAGGGGCCTGATTGCATGCTGCCTCTGCAGGCTGACAGTCTTTTTGGTCAATCTCTGTTTCAAAGAATTTCGAGGAAACGTGAACATTTCTTTCCTAGGAAGACTTGGTTCGCTTTTTGACCATTCCATCTATCAGACCATCTCAGGATTGGATTGGTGGCTCAGGTTTGCTCAGAGAGATTGTTTTGGCTGCTGACCTCATCATTAGTAGAGATCTGTCATAGACTCTCGGATGAGCGCTTAATAAAGTCATTTTTAATTGAAAAATTAAAAGTCATACAATTAAAACCATTAAAATGATATTGAGGCAATTCCATCATTTCTTCTTTCCTTATTAATTCTGAATTACATAAGTACATTGCCTTCTCGGTTAATAAAGGAAAGAATTGGTCCAGGCAGTTGGACTTTCTGACTTCCTATTGTATATGCAACATTGGAATCACTTTTAAACCTCTGCCAACTATTGTACAGAGAGAGAGGGGGGGGGAAGGGAGAGGGAGGGAGGGAGAGAAAGAGAGAGGGGGGAGGGAGAGAGAGAGAATGAATTGCAGGTTGTGTAGAGAAGACCTTCCAGCTTCTCCAAGGACCTCTCCTCCCTTCAAGCAGCCCATGTGCAGAGACAGAAAAATCATAGAAGGTATGTGAAGCAGCTTTAGAAGGCAGC
Source organism: Thamnophis sirtalis (assembly GCF_051295495.1). NCBI lineage: Eukaryota > Metazoa > Chordata > Lepidosauria > Squamata > Natricidae > Thamnophis > Thamnophis sirtalis. Next base: position 80,145,474 of record NW_028261385.1, on the reverse strand, counting down.
AGGCATTGGAAGTGGCCTCTTTGGATTGGGGAAAAGATTAACAGAAGGAACAGATGGGAGCTACCTCTTAGCAACCTTCTTCCTTTTGAAACCCAAGCAGACACTGATGTCTGAAGGATTTTTCCCACTTTTTCTGTCTTTCCCTTCATTCCATTAAAACCATGATGGCGAACCTATGGTGCACGTGCCCAAAGTGACACATGGAGCCATGTTGCCTGGCATGTTGCCTGGCATCTCTGTTAGGAGACTAGAGTTCTGCAGCAGAAGTTATTAACGAATAATCTGCTGAATAGTCACTCACAGCCACCGAAGGTAAAACAAATAATAGCTTTACTTGCGTAACAAAAATAGGATAAATAGTCTCCAAACAGACTATAACCAGTCTTGAAGTATATACACAGTCTATTTACAATACGTTGAAGTTACAGTTGCTCAACTCATGAGTCACCATGTAGACAAGTAACTAACATACAAACTAGCCACCATCCAGTACACGGTCTTCTCTCCCAATACTAAGCACATACAGTAACAGTCAGTAACAATCAGCAACAATCAGGAGAATCAGGAGCATCAGGAGAGCATCAGGGAGACCTCCGTACTAGTTCCTACTTCCTTATATGGCTGCTTAAAGCAATAGCATCCAATTACCTTTCTCTTACACTTAAAGTAACAGATACATTTGTTACAATCATGGCTTATATACATTGTCAAGACAAGACTAGGGTTACATCCCTAACAGCACCCATTCTTCTTCCGGGTTTCTGGGGTGCATGCGCACTCAACCATCAGATGGGCTTTGTGTGTGCAGCATTGCCGGAAATCAGAAGAGCTGGTCTTCTGTTTTCTGGTGTGAACATGTGCGCCAGCCAGCTGATCAGCATGTGCACATGTGTGGCAATTACCGGAAGACTTGCTGGCTGGTGCACATGCAAGTGCCAGAAACCAGAAGTTTATTTTCCGGCGTGCGCAAGCCCCCTGGGCAGCTCCTCTTCCTGTTTGCGTCCCAGATGAGTGTGTGTGTCCCTTTTTGGCACTCAGATCATGTGATCACCATCTGCAATCTTCCTAGGTGGCTTCTGACAAGCAAAGTCAATGGTGAAAGTTCATTCACTGATTGCATTTAATAACTGCTGTGGTTCACTTAACTGCCACAGCAAAAAAAAGGTGGTAGAATTGGGTATAGTTCACTTAACAATCCCCTTACTTAGCACTGAAAATTGTGGCCCCAGTTGTAGTTGTAAGTTGAGGTCTTGTTTGCACAAAGCTAGCAAAATGATGGTGGTGGTAGGGAAGAGTAAAACCATCCTCTAGTTAAGTTCAAATAATAGAGAGTCCATAGGCATCTACATGTTGTTTTCTTTGCAGAGTTTGTGTGTGGCACTCCTTTTTTCAGGAGGCAAATCAAGCACCCTTATTGATTTTGATATTCTCTTTTTTAGAAATTAAGTAACTTCTTTTGAAATCAAGAGTGACCGGTGCTTCCCACTCTTTCTTATTAGGCTGCGTGAATTATTAATTCAAGCATGCCAGCCTTTTCTCCTTGCAAATGCTTGACCATCATCACAAGAACCATTACGTCAGTACAGATTTTATTATTTAACAAACCATTTCAGAATCAGGAAACCATTTTTTTTCGTTTTGCAAGCTAGTGGTTAGGATCACTTGGCCAAATGTGAGGATTTTTTTTTCATCTTCTCTACAACAACATGTTTATGGTAAGAGAAGATAGCAATAGCACTTAGACTTATATATCTCTTTACAGTGCTTTACAGCCTTCTCTAAGCGGTTTACAGAGTCAGCATATTGCCCCCAACAAGATGTACAAGAGAGGGGTATGGATAGGACAAGAATGGGTTACAAACTAGGTTTAATTAGCATTAGCTGTCATTTTATTTATTTAATTTGATCTAGACTTTGCCAAACTCTGAGCATTCAGAGCAGTGGTGGGTTCCTATCGGTTTGGACCGGTTCAGCCAAACCGGTAGTAGCTTGGTGGCCTGGGTTGCTGGAACCAGCAGTGACCCAGGCCTGCCATACCTCACAACTGGTTCTTCCAGCGGCGCCATAAGAGGCATTTGTACCTTAAAAGGTCTGCACATGGGCACAACATTAGAAAAAGGGGAAAAACTACATTTTTTTCCAATGAAGATTGTTCTGTGCATGTGTGGAACAGAAAATCAAGATGGCGGCCCCGAGCATAGAACCAGTTTGTCTGTACTACCTGCTCGGCTGAACTAGACTGAACCAGTAAGAATCCACCTCTGGTCCTGGGCTCATGTGACCACCATTTGTGACCTTCCTAACTAGCTTCCAACAACCAAAGTTGGAGGAGGGAAGTGGATTTGCTTAATGGCCACATGATTCACTTAACAACTGCAGTAATTAGCTTAACAACTGTGGCAAAAAAAGGCTGTAGAATCAGGTGTGACTGGCTTAACAAACCCACCTTATTGAGCTGTGGAAATTGGACCCAGTTGTGGTTGTAAGTCACCTATAACAGAGGTGTCAAACTCGTGGACCGGGGGCCTGATGCATCATGCACTGGCCGCACCCACCCCTAGTTTAGCAAAGAGAGAAAAAGTCATGATACATCACGTGACAATGACGTGATGTCGTGATGACATATCAACAAGACGACATGAGTTTGACACCCCTGACCTATAATATCTTTTGATATTAGGTCTCCCAGCTGACAAAATATTCCAGGGTGGGAAAAATGCCAAGTTTATCTCAAATTTAGCACAAGTGGAGATTATCATTTTGGATGGGAGATGATTTACGAATGCCCTGCACATTTTTAATGCATTATATAATTGTGGGTTAAGCCATCCAACTTGCTGAATTGGTGGCTGAAATAAACACCATCTTCTGAGTTTAAGCTAGTCCTTTTCCATTGCAAGATACATCTTACAGGATGCAGGTAACAAAAAAAAATGTTTTAACTACTTACTTGCTGCTTAAGCAGCGTCTCAAGGAGTACGAAGCGCCTCCACCACAAGTCCGGGAACATTCACTCCAGGAACCCCAGGCATCCCAGAGACTGTCTCGGTCCTCTTCAGATCGAGCAGTTCGAGAACTCTAGAAGAGAACAAAAGACAGGATGAAGGGAAGAGAATTTGGCTTACATTCAAAATAGCGAAGACTCTGCCGAATTATTGCTATCTATCTGATTTTGGCCTCAATGGTGGTCATAAGTCAAGGACTACCTGTATATAAGTATTTACATTCTGTATATGTTTCCATTTTTGCACATTGTGGAATAGAGTACTAATATATAACAAAAATGCAGCATGAACATTATGTATGTGTAAATCCCACCTTCCAGATCAGAATCCATCTGTCTCATAGAGGCTGGGGTACCAACCTCAATTCTTGAATCCTGAACCTAAGTATAGTTCTACTTACTGCACCACAGTATTACAGGCGGCCCTCATTTAATGACCACTCATTCAGTGACCATTCAAACTTACAACAGTATTAAAGTGGCAGTTATAGCTGGTACTCATACTAATGTTGGTTACTCTTCTCCCTTGGTCACATGATCACAATCCAGTTTCCTAGCACCTGGCTCACAATTACGACATATACCCGTGATGGTGAACCTATAGCAACCGTGCCACAGTTGGCATACAGAGCCCTGTCTGAGGGCACACAAGCCGTTGCCTGTTGCTCCATCACACATGTGCACGCGCTTCCGGCCAGCCAGCTGATTTCCAGGGCTCTGCCATGCATGCAGGAGATGCACGTGCATGCGAAGGGTGGCGGGGGGGTCATGTGTGCATGCATTGGGGCAGGGGGAGCATAAGGGCACAGCTTGCCTTCCTATGCCCCATTTTTGGTCCCAGGAGGCTGGCTAGGCCCAAAATGGATGCATGTGCAGAGGGACAGGGCGTACCGGTGGGTGTCGTGTGCACATTGCATTATGGGTGTGGGCACGCACATGCACAGTGTTGCATGTGCATGCACACTTTCAGCACATGAGGACAAAAAGATTAGCCATCACTGACATTTACTATGGTCACACGATCATCATCTCTGACTTTCTTAGCTTCCTACAAGCAAAATCAATGGGGAAGCTAGCAGGAAGTCACAAATGGCAACCACAGGCCATCCTCGCTTCATGAAATCACCTGCGTTGATTTGCTTAATGGCAGCAACTTGCATCAATTGATATAGTCCCATGACATCACACCAGGGGTGGGTTCCTGCTGGTTCTAATCGGTTCTGTAGAAGAGGTTCCACAAATCTACCGTGCTATTTAGAACCAGTTCCATGGGTGGAACTAGCCCCCTCGCTCGCTCACCTCTGCCCGTCCAGGCGCCGCTCATTCGCTTGCTCCCCCCCGCCTGTCCGCACATCGCCTCTAACAGCCCTATAAAGAACCCTTGGTTCTCTATTGCTGCCTGCCGAGGAGATAAAAAAAGCTCTTTGCTGGAGCAGCGGCTTTTGGGGCTAATGGGGCTTGGGTTTCCAGCCCGACAGCTCCCGCCGCTTCTGGATGTCTATTGCAGTCATGAGGAGCCAAGGAGAGTGCAGAGAAGAGCGTGAAGGTTCTTGGCGCTCTGGGAAGCTGCAAAAGTGGCTGGGTTTAGCCTCCCTGGACGTCGCAGCAGCCCCAAGCACGCCGATCTCAGCATTTTTCGCATCGGGGCATGCTGCAAGAGGGACATGATGGCAAGCCACTCCCACCCGGTCATATGGCCAGCAAGCCACTCCCACAAAGCAGTCCACACCTATAGAAGAGGTTCTAAATTTTTTTGAAACCCACCACTGCATCACAGCTTACGCTTGTGTTGTTTAGCAATGGAAATTCCGACCCCAATTGCCATCCCTGACCCTAACCTGTACTTCCTGGAAATGCAAGAAGGAAAGAATGGCTGACAGGATATCTGAATGGGGTGCAGAATCGAGCACAGCTATGGCAGTGACTTTTGTCAGCATACTTTTCTGCTTCCTCAAGGGCAGAAACTAAATGCATCAGGGTAACTGTGGAAAAGAGCCATTAAACAAGCAAACGTTTGTTTGTGTATATTTTATTAAACCAGGAAAAATAAAAGGGGGTTTGGAAGCTCAGAGATGCAAATGCCAGGCACCGTGTCTTGCATTTCAGAGGTCGGTGTTGGGCACTAGGCCAGGAACTGTACTAAAATAATCTTGACTGCTGTGAAAAGATTTTCTCTACTCCAGCTAAGCATCTCCCCCCCCCCACACTTCTAAACATTAGTTCATGGGATCTGATTTGAACTAATTCGCTATAACTCTTCCAAAAAGGGGGAGAAACCCCCTCTTTGGTTGTTATCTTTAAAAAATAGATGAAACCTAAACACTTACATAAATAAGAAACAGAAGCATGTCTACAAAACGCATTGAACGACAAGCGATGAGGATCACAGATAAAGAAAGGACAAAGATGACCGAGAGGAAACATCAGAATTGCTTCTTCTGAAAGCCGACAGTACCAGGCACAATAGCCAGCGACTGATATGGTAATTCCAGGGTTCTCTTACACCAGGGCTTTGAGCAAAACGGTGACATACAAATTGCGACTATTGAGTTGAGTAAAGAAAACTTGTTCTGAAAATGCATGAAGTTTGGCCAAGGACTTCGGTGTTGAATGTAGTTATTCACAAGCAAGAGAAGGTTGGGCAGAGAAAAGTGAGGGGGGGAAAGGGGTCTGCAGACTGGCACCATGAACGGTTTTGTATAATCTGTTCAGGAAAGCCTTTGAACTTATCACGGAGCCAGATCCAAACCCTCAACATCTAACAACAACTGGGCACCGTGCCCGGGGCCTACTCTCTTTAATGTCCTTTATCACATAAGACCCACCAATGTGGCTGTTGAGAGTCATTAACATTAGGGTTGACAGTTGGTACTGCGAATGAAGGAATCAAAAGTTTATTTATTAGTCATGCTAAGGGAATGCAAAAATATAGGCTATTGCTTTTTCCCTCCTTTTAAAATCTAATGACATTTAGTTACAAACACCTGTGTGATCCAGCAGAATGACATTTTCTCATAGGTGAACATGGTAAATGGCTTGTCTGGCTCAAAAACAGTCATCCACTATTTGTTCTGAGCTGACTGCATCATCTTCAAACCACAGTGAGATGCAGCCTACCAGTCCACAGTTGCTGTAGGCTTGTTTACACATTTAGCTTAAAAACAGATATAATATGCAGCCAGGCTTCTCAGGAAAGTCAGCAGCTATACATTTATATTTGAAAATTATTTATTTTTCATGCGTTTAAAGCAGGGGCGTCAGACTCGCATCATTACGGCAGTGTCATGTGACGTAGCGTGACTTTCCCCCCCCTTTGCTAAACCAGGCAAGAGCGTGGCCAGCGCATGATGTATCCGGCTCACAGGCCGCAAGTTTGACAGCCCTCATTTAAAACAACATATATAGCCTTTCATCAGGGGTGGGTTGATGCCGGCATCACTGCTGGTTCAGTGTGCACGCAATTTCGCACCACGTGTGTGCGCAGTTGCCCAAAAATAGATCTGCACATGCGTAGAACCTTTAAAAAGGGGGGAAAAACATGCTACCCCGAACAGAGAACTGGTTCGGAGGCGTGGCAGGCCTGGATTGCTGCCGGTTCTGGTGACCCAGGTGAGAAAACCACTACCAGTTCAGCCAAATTGGTCCAAACCGGTAGGAACCCCCTCTGCCTTCCATCCAGAGATGGCATTCAGCTGGTTCAGACCGGTTCGCCTGAACTGGTAGCGCCAAACTGTGAGTGGGCTCACCCATCCACCCTGGCTTCAAAACGTCCTGTGTAGCCTCATTTTCAATGCCACGCACATGCATGTGTGAACCAAGTGCATGCGTGGAAGGCCACACACATGTGCAGGGGTGTGCATGCAACATGAGCATTCCCTCATGCATGCTCATAGTTGTGTAATAAACCTAAGTGAATCCCACCCCTGCTTTCATCTCATTTTTTCCCCATGAAAACCATCCTATAAGAGTTTTTGAAGTGAAAAATAGTAACAGCCACACCGTACCTAGTCATGAATAAGCCTAACCATTTTTTAAAGTATGGTTTTCTATCCCTGCTCCATCCATTTGGATTTTTGGAACCATAGAATGTATCCGAGGAGCTGCCAACGGCTGCTAAGGAAGAAGCTGTTGTTTGTCCTTGGTTAGCAAGCTCACTGGCCTGATATAGTGATGATACATCAAAGGTATAAAGAGCCATTTTTTTTGCACAGATAGCATTTTGTTTCCAGCATGCATGATTATTCTTATGCTGCTTCAACTGGCATGAGGCCGAGGGGAACGTTATTGGATTTTTTTCCCAAAATCACTCAAGAAGGATTTACATGGCATGTTACATGAAGAATGCAGGATGTTGAAAATAAATAGTAATGTGCACAATGGTTTTTTTGCATTCAACATTTGAAGTTAGAAGAATTGTGTTTATAGAGTTTGAAACAGGTGTTCTGGCTATTCTACAAATGGTTCCAAATCAAAACATTCCTGTTCCAAACTTGAAACACCTGATACAGATTCAAAACAGAAGTTTCAACCCAGCATTGGGTTGAGCATTGGAATACCTGGGAAGGTCTAAGCAACCTATTTCAAACCTAAAACAACTTTTCAAACTCAAAAGGGATGTTTTGAATTCTACATGTTTTATTTCATCTATATATATATAAAAGTGTGTGTGTGTGTGTGTGTGTGTGTGTGTGTGTGTTCCAGCATAACTCTGGAACACCTCGAGCAATTTTAACCAAACTTGGTACACAGATGACTTACTCTCTGGAAAAAAATACTGTAAGGTAAGACACCCTAATACCCCTCAGGGTGTATGTTCTGTTAAGATACAGCCTGTTGTGCCTTAAAATGGCTTCTGTACTGCTGTAAAATGACTTCTACTGTACAGCGCAGTGGAGTTGCCATGGTAATGGCTTCATCTCCCTCTGGTAAAGGGGAAAATCCAACATTAGAAATTATGTTTGGTCCAGACATTTCCCCCCTATAAATACATATTCAGGCAATGCCAGGTTATCAGCTAGTTTTTATATATTTATTAACTTTGTTATGCCACCCATCTCCCATATAAGGTTTTACATACCTCTAATCCTCCATTTTGGATTCCTCTTTGAAATTTTACCTGCCTGTAGGTCTTACTTTCCTCATACCAGCTACTAATCTGCCATTAAATTACACCTGGATGTAAACTGGTATTGCTATCCAAACAGGTGATTCAGAAATTAAGGAGCATGTCGACTTTATCAACTCATTCTCTACTAACTGAATATTGGAAATAAGGGAAATTGATAGTGTATATAAAATAATGCTGCTAAACATTTATCTTGCATTATTTTCAATAATCATTGCAAGAAGTGAACCAAAATAATCTACATATAAACCCACTTATTGAAGTAGTGGTCTATTATTGGAAGTGCCATATTGAAAAAATAGATTAAAAAACCAGACTGTGCCCCAAAATACCTTTATGGATTTTAAGAAGCATTTTATGGAAACGAAACAACAGATAAAGAGAAATCGTTAACTCACCAAGAGTTGTTAGAATAAGAGTAGGGAAAATATAAGAAAAAATCAAAATAACAACTGGTTGCAGGGGGATTTAATTTTCTATGGTTTTTCCTATGTACAATTAAAAGAAAGATTTAAGGAAGATAATAGGACATCTGGAATTAAGCAGCAGAAGATAAAATTCAAAGTTGTACAGTGTACAAATGATGAACATGTAGTGGTTAAAATATATACATTTTATTGAAATTTGAAACAGAAGAACAAATGCAAGACTGTATAATAACATAAGCTAAGAATTTTGGACATCACACATATTGATGGCACAGTGAGAAAATATGTGGTTAAAGGACTGAAACTTATATTGTGTTATAACTTAAAAGAGAATTTTTATAAGATGATGTACCATTGGTATAAGACTCCAGAAAAATTATCTATAAAGTATTAAATGTATTTCAGATCTCAATTAGAAAATAGCCCCAGAGGAGTTGAGTCACTTCTAGGCAAGATGGGCAACATAAATAAAATTTATGTTGGAAATGGGATGAGTCATTTTATCATGCCTGGCATACTTGTAAAAAAGCCAGAAAATGTTGGATTCAAATTCACAAAACGATACAAAGATTTTTTTTAAAAAAGACTCAACTTATTATTTTCAACTTAAAATTAAAAAAACAGAAAATTTCAAAAATACATGCTCTCTCTCTCTCTTTCTCTCTCTTTCTTTCTCTCTCTCTCTTTCCCCCTCCCTCCCTCCCGCATAGATATGCAGAGATTCTTCAGCAGCTGCAAACCCTTGGATTTTAACCAAGCTTTGAAGAACAGAATGGAGTGGTATATGATGTATAGCTTCCACTTAGTCATTTATGTTTCTTTCAAATAGAATTATTCTGAAGGAAAGATGGAGGTATAATCTCTATATGTGTATCCTTGCATGTAATCTGTATTTTGAACATTTTATTTATTTATTTATTTATTTATATTTCATATATTTTAAGCGCCCATCTCCTCTCAAGAGAGGAGCTCTTCTGATGCCTTCTGCTGTTTTCTACTCCACTTTCCATCCACTTTACAGTGGATGGAAATTTACAGTTGGCATGGTTTGCTTATATGAAACCACTCTCTAATGGTGTGCTAACTTTTCATTCCTGCAACCCCACACGTTTTCCATCTATGGAAATGCACGGTTTTCCAATTTCCTACATTTTCGCTTTTAAATGCACAGCACTGTAAGAGAGGAATAAATGGCTTGCAAATCATGCCGTAGATAACCACATGGTACATCAGAAGGAAATACTGTGGGCAGATTAAATTAAACAGTACAAGGCTGTTATGGCTCACCAAAGAAGCTTTTAAAAACTTTGCTTTTTCTGAGCACGAAGAGGAGCGAAAATAAAGGTTTCCCATACGAGCAGTTAACTTAGTATACTACACCATCCCTCCTCAATTGATAGAGCTCTGTGAAACAAGTTTGCTTTAAGGGTACAATCAATCTACTTGGGAGAGCTACTGTGGCCAATGGATTCTACGGAGGTCAAAAATGCATCTGAAACAGATGTAGGAGCTTTCCCTTCTCCCCTCCACCCTCTGCTAAAGCATTTCTAAAGACCCGTTTCTAATTTAAATGGATAACAGGATCTCAGTTTAACCACTGTAACATGCAACATTGCATTGTTTGGCTTTGATCCAAGAGTCAGGGTGAAAACCCCCTAAAGAATGAATTAATCCATGCTACCCAAACGTATCAGATCCAATGCACATATTGTTATGCTCATTAGACACACTGAATTAAATTCTCTCTTATCTTTTATTAAAACGCCACATGACTTAATTTTGAATCAATCCCATAATCGGTAGGATAAAGGCAAAAATTAAAAGAAAGCCAGATAACAGATCAAATTTTGACTTTAGCCAGTGCCAATAACTGAACAAGATCACCCAAGCAGAGGCATTTTTATCACCATGTATGTTTGATTTGAGAGTTGGATGCTAGTATTTCAGAATTCGGCAACTGGCACATTTTGTCATCATTCTTTAAATCTGCAAATTGTGTGTATGTGTGTCTGGCTTATGATAAGGACATCTTCAAATCAGGTAAGGTCCTACAATACTCTTAAGTCAGGGATGTCAAACTCAATTCCATTGAGGGCCGCATCAGGGTTGTGTTTGACCTTGGGGGGGGAATGGGCGTGGACAGCTTGACCTCGTGTTGAGGGTGCCTGTGGTTGCCGGAGTACTGTTCCAGAAAAAACAGGCTCGTGAGCTCCATTTTTGGCCACGACAGCCTCCTGCAATCATCTGCCAAAGAAAACGGAGCTTGGGAGGGCTGCATGCCGCTGTCCCAAACTCCGTTTTCACTGACAGAGGTACTGCAAGCCAGTCCTTTGCTGTTTCCAGGGTGGCCCTGCAGGCCAGATCTAAGGACCCGTGGGCCAAATGTGGCCCATAGGGCTTGAGTTTGACACAGGGATGGGTTCCAGTTGTTACCACTTCCGGTTCGCTCAGGGACACACTGCATGCATGCTTAGTGCGCACTATACACACATGCACAGTACTGAAAAAATGCTTCTGCATATGTGCAGAAGCAAAAAATAAGATAGAACTGGTTTGGGGGTGTGGAAGGGCGAGTTACTACCTATTCGGCTGAACCGGTCCAAATCGGTAGGAACCCACCTCTGGTGTGACACACCAGCAGCTAAATCAGATACATCTACAGCTTTTACCTCATCCCAAGTCTAAGAGCAACTTGATTACAACGAAGATTCCAACGTTCTGGAAATAAAATTTCACACCCATCCAGAATAAAGCCACGTGCCTGTTATATCTACTCCAAAATTCATTATAATTGTTCTCTAAGAAACATATGATCTGCATCTGGAATAGGCTCTAAGTTTTCTTTGAACAAGTCGAATAAACATAATTCAATTCAGGCCATGTTTAAATGTTAAGGGAAAGTGATTTTCTCTCTTCTGTTGAAACAACTAGCAATGCCTTAAAGGCCATTTAAAAGATTAGAGGAGAATGTATTTGTTTACTGAGCACCACTCTCATATACATAAACAGCCAACCTGTCCAATCCCTTTTTCACTGCCTGTTTTTGTTTATTGCTGAATTAACACTTTTAAGGATTTAAAGTAGTAAAAACATGTTAGGAGAGAAAATGTAAAAAGACTTCAAGAAGCAACATACAAATTCTGCCAGGGTAGTTACTGTGAAAAGCAGGTCTTCACAATGTGAATTCATATCTGGAGTGAAGACCAAAAATTAGTACAACTTTCAACAAAAGGTAGCAACAGTATAAAACATATCAAAGAGTTACTAAAACGCATGGCAATCTATAACTAGGGGTCAGAGTACATTTTCATGTTGACACTTTCAAAATTAAATCCATATCCCCTTATGGTAACTGCAACTGAATAAAATTTGGCAACCCTTCTTGTTATTTTTGTTCACAGATGATTAGCAGAAAAAAATATCATCATCCAACTAATTCTATTCTATTCTATTCTACTCTATTCCATTCCATTCCATTCCAATCCAATCCAATCCAATCCAATCCAATCCAATCCAATCCAATCCACTCCACTCTATTGTCTATCTCCCTCCAGAGCATCATTAAACAGGAATGCTAGGTTTGGTGCATTGAGGAATACAACAAAATTATGAAACTGATGTAATCAGGTAATATTAAAGATCTATAGAACATTATTATATCTCTCCCTCCATACCAGGGGTGGGTTTCTCGCCCCGTTCCAACCGAGAGCGTGGGCGCGCGGGTGGGCCCTTCGCCATTCCCGGAAGTTACTTACTTCCAGGTTCGCCGACCAACCGGTTCTCAGGGACCGCCGCGAACCGGTTGAAACCCACCCCTGCTCCATACCAATAGATGGGAAATCTAGCCAATGAAAATACTCTTTGCAAAGTGGACAACATATAGGTAAACCGCTTGGTGCTAGAGCAGTGTTTCTCAACCTTGGTGATTTTAAGTCCTATGGTCCACAGGACTTAAAGTCGCCAAGGTTGAGAAATACTGTGCTTGAGCCTTGAATCATTGTCTCAAAACTCTTGTTGGAACAAGGACTATTCTTGACTTTTCTTTCTACATGAAACAGCTAAGGCAGGTAACTAAGAAATGCCAACCTATAGCAAATGAAACACCATGCAAACATTGCAATAGAATTGACATACCTTTTTAAAAGCCATATTCTAAAGTTTATTCTCTGATCATGTATTTGAAAACTACTGAATCTATCACATACGCTATAAGAGAATTCTCAAGTTTTTGTTCTGCAGACTTACATGGAAGAAGAACAGTCAAGGCCACAGATTGGATTCAGAAAATGGAGAGGCACCCAAGAACATGCGTTTAATATCAAATGGATAATGAAAAAAGCAAGCTAGTCTCTAATTCTGTTTATTTTGCTTTCTTGATCATAGTAAAGTTTTTGACTGTGTAGACTAGGGATCGTCTAGTCTAGAGAACCTTGGCGACTTTAATACTTTGGGATTTCAATTCCCAGAATTCCTCTGACAGCCATTTGGCTGGGGTATTCTGGCAGTTAAAGTCCACAAGTCTTAAAGTTGCTAAACTCCTGGTTTAGACCATAACAAATTAAGGACGTCTCTTAAAAGCATGAGTATTAGGCCACTCCATCTGCTTATTGAAGAACATGTATAATATCAAAAATCGATAGTTAAAACTGAATATGGAACTTCTAAATGGCTCAAAATAAGGATTTATTATTGATAACTCAGCAAATTCATGATTTGTTTTGCTGCTTACTCCATTACATACATGCACAAATATTAGTTCTCTTATTTTTGAGTGTTTTCAATTCAGCCTTAATTCCAGGCAACTTAATGGGTCTGATGCAGGTTTTTTTGGCAAGATTTTCAGAAGTGGCTTGCAACTGCTTCTTCCTATGGTTGCGAGAGTGTGACTGGCTCAAAGCTATCCTGCTGGCTTTCCTGCCTGAAAGAAAGCTAGAATTCTAATGTCCCCACTCCTAGTCCAGTACCTTGACCACATGATCAAACTATCTCTCACATTCATAATTTCTTATTAATAAGCCAGCAATGGTAAAATAATCTTGAAATGAGTCAAACTACTCCAGTTCTGTTCTCCATTTTTTGATTTGCCTTGGTATTTTGATATTCAATATTCTTGAAAAGGCAAGAATGGGAAACTACCAATACTATATTTCATTAAATCCAAAGCATCACTCATAAGAATTCCTTCCCTGCTCAAGCAGTGCAGCTGTGACAATGTCTTTTCCACATTGCTTGAAATCTGTCCTATCCTTATATTGTAGTTTAGTTTTCTGAGATGCACTTAATAGCAATAGCACTTATAAACCCCCTTCACAGTGCTTTACAGCCCTCTCTAAGCGGTTTACAGAGTCAGCATATTGCCCTCAACAATCTGGGTCCTCATTTTACCGACCTCAGAAAGATGGAAGACTGAGTCAACTTTGAGCCTGGTGAGATTCGAACTGCCAAATTGCAGGTAGCCGGCAGTCAGCAGAGGTAGCCTGCGGTATTGCATTCTAACCATTGTGCCACCATAGCTTTTAACCTTTTCTTGACACTTTTAATATTATTCCATATAGCTAGATTTAACAAAAAAGAGCATATCACAACTACTTGCTTTAAAACCATGTTAATATGGTGAATAATATACAGTATTCAATTTACAACAACAAACTAGGCATTTTTTCCCCTCTTCAATGGACAAAGGTTAGGGCAATCAAGGAGATTCCATTACCAGTCTCTAGAGGCTTACTAAAAACCTTTGTCTGGGAAATGAAGAAAGTTCATTTTTCTTTAGAACCTTTAAGACTGTTTTAGAAAAGAAATGCTTTGAACAGCAGCATTACTACTACTGTGTTTTTTTTGTAACATTGTTAACTGTAATGTTTAAAAATTGTGATTATGTGAAAGGACACCATTGCATTTATTTTATTTAGTAAACATATCAAGCTGCTCAGCTTGCATTCCACAGGCATAACATAAATGTCTTGTATGGAATTAATAAAGAGGAAATGTGGACTACTATGCATCTGTACATGAACATATCCCTCCCCCCGAAAAAAAACCCAAACCGCTCACATATGGACAAGTCAGTAATATATATATATATCCCAATCTCTGCTTCTCCTGCAATTAAACTCATATATTCCAGCAACTTTTTCTACTGGCTGCAACTGCCTATCATTTATTGCTGCTAGTAAATAAAATAGTATTTATATTGTCACCAAAACAAAAATATACACAGTGCCACAATATGCTCAAATTTCTCACCTACTCCCTTCAAATTGACCCCCCCCCAGTTTAAAGGCTATTAACATGAAAGCATAAATGCATCAAATTGTAACACCTGGGGGTCATTTTAGTTAGCAAAATCAAATTCATTAGAATCCTGAATGAACAGCCAGAAATAATACACAATTCCCCATGAATCCAAACTGGGAAATACAGTTAAGGCAAGGTCATTGTTCCTTTTCAAAGGAAACAAATAGCTAAATAGCAGTGCCTAGCAGGCAATAGATATGACAGTTTTATGATGCCCACAATTGGCATCTGGCATTGAGCTTAACAATTTATAACAAGATTGAATAAATATCCATTAAAAATACTTCTTGGTACATTTAGGGACACTAACGTTGCACATCAAAGAGAAAAAGGAAAGCAACGATTACAATGAGAAGCTGCAAGCTTATTTGTTTACAGGATTACCAAAATAAAAACCATACAATAGCATGCTAAAAACAATAGCCACAGAAATATGGCAACATATATTTAATCTAAAGCTTGTGAAAAGACTTTATATGACTCCAAGCCTCCTAGAGTCACCTCGGTGAGATGGGTGACATAATAGTTTACTAATAAACGAATAATAAATAAAAGAGATTTGCTACTGACATTGAATAACAATAAGATTCAACCCTTTTTCTAAGTCCATCTCTCTCTTGAGAATTCTACTTTAGTTGATCATATAACAAACAGATGGCAAATGCAGTGCTATAAAATAGCAGCGCTAGACTGATAGATGTTATTCATGGCACAGAGCTACTGATATCTGTATACAGGAGGCCTGCTAGGCAATTGAACCACTTCCACATGATCAGCCTCCATAGAATTCTGATGATCCGGTGGCAGGACAAGGTGCCAGACACAGAATCCTCTCCAGAGCAGGCCTGCCATCAGTTCACACGCTGCTGATGAAAGTCTAGACACGCTGGGCAGACCATGTTGCAAAGATGCCATACCTATGATGTCAAACCTATGGCACGCGTGCCACAGGTGGCACACTGAGCCATTTCTTAGGACATGTGAGGCGTTGCCCTGCCAGCTCCAGCCAGCTGATTTCAGCCTTCATTTTTGGCCATTTTTTGCCCTCCGGAGCAAACTTCCGGGTTGCCTGAAGGGCTGTTTTTCGCCCTCCAGAGGCTTCCAGGAAGCATGGAAACCAGAAGTCAGAAAACAGGCTGTTTCTAGCCTCCGGAGGGGCTACGGGGGCAAACACACACATGGCCCCCCGTCTCAAGGAAAGCGCACAGGGGACAAAGGAAGCGATACAAAGACACATTGAAAGCCTCCTTCAAGTCCCTGGATATCGACACCACCTCCTGGGAAACCCTGGCACAAGATCGTTCAACGTGGCACACACTGATCCACCAAGACTGCCAGAAATCTGAGGACAGAAGAACAACCATGGCACAGGAGAAGCGGGCACTCCGCAAAGCCAGAGCTGCAAATGCTGCAACAATGGTGCCCACACATGTGGCAGAACATTTCGTGCCAGTATAGGCCTTACCAGCCACTTGCGGACACATCGTGGACAGCCTACAACCTGTTAGATGTCAAGGTCCTCTTTGAACACGATGGACGAACATACCATTACATGAAGTCAAGATAACTTCATCTTGGCAATAGGAAAGAATCCTCCCAAATGCCAAGACACTGAATTATATCTAGGGCTGCATTTTTATTTACTGCATAGAAAGTCTCACTGAATTCAGTGTTGGCTTTACAAACTGTTGCAATCATCACTTGTTGAATAAGTCATGATAGCAGGGTCCTCACAATATACTAACCCCTCATTTAAAAAAAAGAGCATAATGGCTTGGAGCATACAATAGTATGCTATGCCAAAACTAAACAAATCACATTATACCTTAGTATCAATATGAAATCAACCAATGGATTTCCCAGCTCCTGACCACTTAGCAGTTCGAAAGCCTGGGACAACATTCCATGTGCCTTGGCATTTAGTCATGCTGGCCACATGACCACAGAAATGTCTTTGGACAACTCTGGCTCCCTCAGCTAAGAAATGGAGAGGAGCACCACCCTGTATACGACTGGATATGAAAAATCTTTACCTCCACCTTTTTATGAGCCAAAAACACTGAGTAAGTTTGCTTTCTCTCATGGAAAAATAAGAGGCAGAAATGGATCTTTAAATGCTTAACAGGCAGCCTGGAAAAAAATTGTTTTTGTTTTCACTATTTTTCTATGATAAATAATAACCATATGAAGAAAAATCAAAACAAAACAACACATGCATATTTGTTTGGTATAAGAAAACAGTAAAATTTGAGGCGGGATGGTTTGCCAAATATTAATGGATTTAATTAGGGCTACAGTATCTACCCTGAAAACCACTTCCAACAATCTTATCAAGAAAATTGCAGGTATTGGTCGAGGTAGTCACCAGGAGTTGAGGAGGCAAAATAATATATAAATAAAATTTAAAAATAAACCACAATACAGAATCAAAATGTTTTGGCATACACAATGCAATGGCATCTTAGATATCAAAACCTCCGCAGGGGAAAAAAAACCAAGTCCATCTTAGCCACTTTCCTAAATGCCATCATCAAAATGTGATGCTATCCAAATTTCCAAGGGGAGGGGACTCTTGACTGCTGGCACAGTAGCTTTGATCCTGTGCTCTGATTTTGCAGTGAGCATTTGACATCAGAGTCTGAAGTCATTGCTCTATACAGAAATGAGGTACCTAAGTGAAACAATAGAGCTATGTGGGTAAAGAGACTCGAACAACGTACACTAACTCAGCTGGCATACCCAAATGCCAGTGGCATATGCAAAATGAGTAGCCATGGTGGGGGGTGCATTTTTGGAGTCAGCATTGGAAAATCATTTCCTTCGCACAGCTTTAAACGTAGAAACAGATGGGTAGCTTTAGCATGACAGACAAACTTGCACAAAAGAAGAATGACAGAATACATTTTCCTACATACAGCTGGAAAACAAAGAATTGAAGGTTCGGTCTATAAGCTAATTGTGCAAATGGTTACCCTTGACAGCTGTTACATGGGGGGCGGGAGAGAAAGGACAGCCCTCGATAATGTGAATGGGAGGTGTTATTATAGTCAACCAGATTCACATATAAATTGAGGGTAGGGGGAAAATCTTGAAGGGAAAAAATACCGTATGCAGAGAAGAACGATAAAGACGGAGAAGGACTTGGAAACTAAATCTGTGAAGAGTGATTAAAAGAATTGGGTTCGTTTAGCCCAAATAAAAGAAAGCTAAAAGGAGACATGATGGCAGATTTCAATTATAGGAGGAGGAAGGAGTATTTTATATGTTCTCTGTTTTGAGTTACTTATAAAAACAATGAAGGTTGGATAACAAAACCCTTAGCAAATTAACCAATAGCTGTTACAATAGAATTCACTACTTGGCATTGGCACCTTAGTCTGGTCTATCTTGTAAGGCTGACAATTGCTGAGAAAGGGGCAGGTATCTCAACTGCAGGTTTCCAGAAGCCTTTTGAAATCCGGATCAATGATGCTGAACTACTGTCATTGTTTGATGTGTTTATTAATGGAAGAACTGTTCTATTTCCCCCATCTATTTGGATCTTAGTATGGTTTAACTGGGAGAAGAGTTACCAAGGGTTCCCTTTCTGACACGGAAATATTTATGCACAAATGAGGAAGTCATTTTGGCAGATTGGTTAAAGCGTATTCCTGCACATGAGAAGGGTAGATCCACAAATTGAGAGAAGCCTATTTCTTCTTTGGAAGAGCAGGGTTTATCAATATGGTTTGTCTTTGTGTACATTTGTCTACATTTTTTTTCTTTTAAAAAATGGACATTATTTGCATTTGGAAAAGTGATATAGGAAAAGATCTTCTTCTTCCTTCTGCAATCCCAATCTAGATCAGGCATACTTGGTATTCGTATATGAGAAACATAGGTAGAGCTCTGTGTGTTTGTGCTATGGTGGAGGATAAAGCCATTGCAGCAACAGGTTCACTACCCCACTGCTGGGTGACCATGGCCTAGTTGACCTCCTCCACCATGGCAGGGGGTGGGCGTATTTCTTTTGTTGAGCCTCCGGGAGGGCAAAAACTGCTTCCCCTGTGCTCCAGAGGCCTTCCAGAGGCCAGAAACAGGCCCATTTCCAGGTTTCTGGACCCTCTGGTAGGCCCATTTCTCCCCCTCCCTGAGCCTCTGCGTGGGCCCTGCACTTACCTGAATGATGATAAGCATTCAAAAACTGATGAACAGGCTGAGGGAGACTCCTGGGAGGGGCAGGGTGGGGGTGGCCAGCCAGGAGTGGCATTTGGGGGTTTGCTGAACTCGGCAGAATCCTAGCTAGAGGATGGCCGGAACCTGTGCAAACCCCCAGCAGCCACCCCTGGATAAAGCCCCTTCTCTCCTAATTTGAGTTCCAATTCAGCTCAGTTTCTACGCTGATTATTCCATAAATTACGGCAAGTTATGAGAATAATGCCACTCATATTTGGCCCTGATAGAATATGATCAGTCCAAAATCCAACAATGTGCTTCAGGAATGAGTGGGAACCAGAGGTGGTATTCAGCTGGTTCTCTCTGGCTTGGATGAACCGGTAGCGGAGGCTGCAGGAGGCTCTGCCCACCCTCCCTGGCGTAATGCTCAAGCACTGCATGCGCAAATGGTGGTGCACATGCACAGATGCGGTGCATGTGCTCACATTTGCGAACCTGTAGGGAAGGTAAGTGAATCTCACTGCTGGTGGGAACATACACTATGGTTTCCCTGGACTGTTTTTTTTAAAAAAATTCCATATAGGATCTATGAATACTTCTGGTTATCCTTGAGGAAAGAACCTATTAATTCAAATGTAACAAATTATTGTACAGTTCATTTGATTTATTAACCTTTCATTATTTTAGGGTTCCAAGATAAGATTCTATTTTTACAATATATTTAACGCGTACTCTATGTACATTACAATATAATGAACAATGTCAATGTATTTCCAAACGGAGTTTGTTCATGTGCACAAAAAGGCGATTGATAATTCACCTACCAAGTAGCTAAACTCAAAGCATCCCATAAATACTTCCTGTTCTCATGCTGCATATTGAACTCCTTGTTTCCTTCCCTGTTCCAATCTTGTGCCTTAGGGAAGGCCAGTAAAGGGGCAACTGACCTTGGCAAGGACTCAAGCTGCTGCTTCCCATGGTCCTCTTCCTTCTAATGCCTCCTTATCCGGCAATGGATCAACACTATTGTAGTTCTCCAGTAATTCAGACTGAATCTGCCATAGTCTACTAATTCTTTTATGGTTGTTTTTCAACCCACCGCTTAGTGGGGTTGCTAGGTCAGGTTCGACTCATCCGGACAAGGAATGGCAGTTTTAAGCAGAAGTTAAACACAGCAGTGCATTGGTTGCTTCTCAAACTCCCTCTTTCCCATTGTATGTGTGGTTACAATCAGGGGTGAAATCCAGCAGATTCTGACAGGTTCTGGAGAACCGGTAGTGGAAATTTTGAGTAGTTCGGAGAACCAGCAAATGCCACCTCTGGCTGGCTCCAGAGTGGGGCAGGAATGGAGATTTTGCAGTATCCTTCCCCTGCCAAGCCCACCAAGCTACACCAAGCCACGCCCACAGAACTGGTAGTAAAAAAATTGAATCTCACCACCTGTTACAATGATACAATGTGAAATACAAAAACTGAACTCCACTTCTCACAGTGAAGATCTGAGAAAGATCAAAGCAGATCTGAAGACTTCTTTGAAACTAACTCAGCTCCTGATTGGAGCTCCTACGTCATCATCTCAACACAGTGGGTGTTCTTCCAGGACTATTCTTTCAACTTTCCAGTCTAAGCTTTCGTTCCTCGTGGTTTCCCATCTAGTTTGAATTTGCTTAGCTTTCTCCAAAATCAGTCAATGTTGCTTAGGTGTGCGGCTTCCGCAATAAAGACTTGGGTGTCTACAGAATCCGGTGGCCCAACCCCCTCGTTTACACTTGTTAGCCTGTCTCTTGTAAGTTATATCCTGTCCACCCAGTGGAGTGATAGAAATAACATTCTTGTGAACTTGGTTGACCTTTGCAAAGCCAAGTAATATTGATCTTTTTTTAAAAAAATCTGCCTTTGTTACTATATAAATAACTCAAAGTAGCAAACATACATAATACTCCTTCCTCTTCCTATTTTTCACCACAAGAATAACTTTGTATGGGCTGGGCTGAAAGAGACTAATTGGTCCAGAGTCACACAGCCAGTTTTTTGTGCCTAATGTAAAACTTAACAGTCTCCCGGTTTCTAAACTAGCATCTTTTTTTATTTTATTTTAAAGGTTTTTATTAGATAAACATTAAAAACATTGGACATAGTACAACATTTCCGGCATAATCATTTCCATAGAGGTTTTTTTTTAAATCTTACAGCAATAACAGTTTATATCCATTACATAAGAAAGTGTAGTCAGTCAAATTGCCTACCCATTAATCCCTTTCATTATAGAATTACTATCAGTACATATACATATCCAATTCCTACCTATTGTACAATATTAATACCATATTTTCCATCTAAACTAGCATCTTGACCACTTCACCAAACTGGCTCTGGGATTATGACTTAGTTTATGATTAAGGTCTGTTCTTAGCCTTTAGGTCCCAATCAGTCTTACAAAGGAAACAAGTCAGTGAACGACGGATCATGACAGATCCCAGACCTGCCCCAATTCAGAAGTATGTGACGGGCCTGGAGGGGAACAACTAAAGCCCATGAACCCAGAGGTGGGCTGCACTTAGGTTCACAAGCGATTCACTGGTTGTGAGCGAGCGGGCGTATGAGCACTAGCTTCACTTGCACACGCCCCTTTGGGAGTGAAAGGGAGCTTCAAAGAAGCAGGTAATCAACTCAGGCAGCTCCAGTGAATAAAGCAGGGGTGGCACGAAACGCAGCTGGGCAACAAAGGCAGAGGGAATGAGCCAGAAAGTTAGTTATAAGTGAATAGCTTAGCACAGTGAATGGTGAACCTTTTTCGCCTCGGGTGCCAAAAGCATGTATTGCGCACGTGCATGCCCACACCCATAATTTAATGCCCCCCTGTGTCATGCCTCCTATGCATACTCACGTCACTTCCCCTGCTGCCCCATGCATGGCTTTCTTGGAGCCTGGGTAGGGCAAAAGCGGCCTCCTCCGACCCCTCGGAGGCCCTCCGGAGGCTGGAAACAGTCCATTTTCCAACTTCTGGTGGGCCCGGTAGGTCTGTTTTTTGCCCTCCCCAGGCTCCAGAAGCTTTCTAGGAGCCTGGGGAGGGTGAAAACAGCCTCTTCCGCTCCCCGGAGGTCCTCTGGAGGCCAGAGACAGCCCATTTCTGCCTCCTGAAGCTTCTGGAAGGTAAAAAATGACCCAACACACCAACTGGAAGTTTGGAAACAGACTTCCAGGTTGCGAATTGGGCCGTTTTTCAGTTGGCCATTTGACAAAAATGGACGAAAATCAAGGCCGAAAATCAGATGGCCAGCGCACACATGCACGCTGGAGCTGACAGGGCAATGCCTCGCGTACCCTCAGAAATGTCTCTGTGTGCCACCTGTGGAACGCATGCCATAGGTTCGCCATTGCTGGCTTACCACAAGAATGAGTAGGTGGGACAAGCTAAGGATTCGCCCGAATCCACGCGACCATGCAGCAGCCCACCACTGCATACACCTACTGCCTAATTGGAATTTAAAGACATGGCAGGACTTAGTAAAGAGTTAACTACTTGCAAGTACCTTAGTAAATCTTTCTGTTCTGAACTAACACCTAGAACACATTTCTTTTAGAATGTTATTTCTTTATAAATATAATTGAAGCTTCCCGGAAACTACTGAAGTCACACTAACAACTAATGCTTGAAATACTATGACACTCTGAAAGAGCTCCATGTTCTCCCATGGGGCCAGCTTACTTCTGGCTCACAAATAATCCTTTTTAAGTATGAGACCCATGAGTTTGGTAGTGTCTGGGGGCAGTCTGCCTTCTCATTTGTGAGACGCTTGCTTTCTCCAATCTCCCACTGCCTCAACTTGGAGATGTGGTAGATTTCACGGCCAACCTAAACCTCCACCCTTCTTAGTTACTTTCAGTTAAGCTTCACAATTCTTTCTAAAATGCTTTATTTTTCCATTTTATAGGCAGACTGTATCAGCAAACAAGATCTTAATCCTCGGAGTCAGTTGCTAGTTAGTTTAACAATCCCTCTAAAAACTGTCTCTCTTGATTTTCCTTCCTTTTATAAATAACGAAAATTGAACTTTGGCCTACAAACCTAGTTGCAGCTGTATGTTTGGCCAGTTCATCCAAGACTGTGAAGAGCTGGAAAGCACACCTGGCTGCTAATCTTCAGTGTCACATCCCAATCTCTGCATTCAATGGGAATTTATATGCAACAATCCGGTTTTGAATGGATGGGAAATAGCCAAATATATGACATGTCCTTGGAAGCCCAGAAATATATTTTTACTCTCTTTCTGGCTGGAGTGCGGTGAGAGCTTTTTTGTGAGCTCCACTACTTGCCTTCTTGCAGGGCATTGAACAATGTTTGCACTGGAGTGAGAATTACTTTATACAGTTCCCTGCCTTTTCTCAGGATTCAGCAAGATACTGCATAGAGCAGGGGTGTCAAACTCAAGGCCCGCGGGCTGGATCTGGCCCATGGGGTGCTTAGATCTGGCCCGTGGGGTTGCCCTGGAAACAGTGAAGGACCAACCTGTGGTTGTGGCTGAAAATAGACCCTGTGAGGATAGTGCATGCCCCCCGAGCTCGGTTTGCGCTAGTAGAGGGCTAGCAAAACAAACTAAAAGCATAACTGCCACGCCCCTTGGCCATGCTCCCCCCGAGGTCAAACACAACCCTGATGCGGCCCTCAATGAAATCAAGTTTGACATCCCTGTCATAAAGGTGCCCTAAGAGTTGGAAACATGGGTTATCCATAAGCCAGTTCAATAGATTGCATGCCTTGACAGAGAGGTGCACATTTAGATGGTTAGAAGGCATATTAAGAGCCACGGTGGCACAGTGGTTAGAGTGTAGTACTGCAGGCTACTTCTGCTGATCATCGGATACCTGCAGTTTGGCATCTCAACAGGCTCAAGGTTGACTCAGCCTTCCATACTTCCAAGGTCTGTAAAATGAGGACCCAGATTGTTGGGAGCAATATACTGACTCTGTAAACCACTTAGAGAGGGCTGTAAAGCACTATGAAGCAGTATATAAGTCTAAGTGCTATTGCTATTGCTTTATTAAAAGTGTCACTATAGTACAGGTAATCCTAAGATTACGACCACGAAGTATAATGAACACATAGAACATACTCATCCTTTCTGATGGAACGAAACTGTGATGGGTTTTAACTCCTTGAGTGAATCCTTTGTGGGAAAAGTAGTCTTACTGCATATGTACGAAATGATTTTAGTATCTCACCACTTAAAATATGGTTCTCTTTTGCAAACTGAGTGGTCCCAGGGCACATCTATAAATGACATATAGGTATCCCAACTTAAATAATTCTCCCTCTGTACATTTAAAAATATGTATGGATGCACATAGATAGCAATATAGCAATAGCAGTAGACTTATATACCGCTTCATAGGGCTTTCAGCCCTCTCTAAGCGGTTTACAGAGAGTCAGCATATTGCCCCCAACAATCTGGGTCCTCATTTTACCCACCTCGGAAGGATGGAAGGCTGAGTCAACCTTGAGCCGGTGAGATTTGAACCGCTGAACTGCTGATCTAGCAGTAGCCTGCAGTGCTGCATTTAACCACTGCGCCACCTTGGCTCTGAACTGTGGAAATTTTGGAGAACTGTAGGGCTGGAATTATTATCTACAATGAATCAGAGCTTGTGCAAAAAGCTCTGAAATGTCTGTTTATTTAACATTCTCTTCATCCTATCTTTTCTTCAAGGAGCTCATGGCGGTGTACGTAAGCAGGTTAGGCTGGGAGACAGTGATGGAGTCAAGTCAAACAATGGTTTAAAAGCTTAGTACATACTTGACCCTGTCTTCATGGATTTGTGTTTTACTCCTAAAGGCTATAAAAAAGATTGATAAGCAATGTTGAAATGGAAAACATATTGCCCTCCACTCTCTACTACATATATATCTATATATCTATATATGTTGGTCTTGTTGTATTCGGGTCTTTTCCCATGTAAGATTGAGATTGTCTTGGCAACGTTTCAGCAAGGTCTCACTTGCCATCTTCAGGCTGGTGTTTTCGGCTTAAAGCGTGGTCGGAGCTGATGTCTTTCTATAAATCTTGATGGGGTGTGTGTGTGGAGTGCTGGCTTTGTTTCAGTAAGTGGATTGATTGGCTGTGTGGCCAGCACTCCACACACACACACACACACACACAGAGAGAGACACACACACACACCAAGATTTATAGAAAAATGGCAGCCCCAACCGCACTTTAAAGCCAAAGCACCGCCTGAAGATGGCGAGTGAGACCTCGCCGAAACGTTGCCAAGACAATCTCAATCTTACACGGGAAAAGACCCGAATACAACAAGACCAGCATATCTACACCCGTGAAAATCTACGAAAACAAATATCTATATATCTATATATCTATATATCTATATATCTATATATCTATATATCTATATATCTATATATCTATATATCTATATATCTATATATCTATATATCTATATATCTATATATCTATATATCTATATATCTATATATCTATATATCTATATATCTATATATCTATATATCTATATATCTATATATCTATATATCTATATATCCATATATCCACATCTATCTATCTATCTATCTATCTATCTATCTATCTATCTATCTATCTATCTATCTATCTATCTATCTATCTATCTATCTATCCTCCCAGAATAGGAAAATAAGTCTTCAAAAACTGATGAACTAAGATCCCAGCAGCTGTAGCCACTGTGGCCAGTGGGAAAGGGGATTGATTTTAGCAACATCTGCAAGGTCATAAGTTCCTGGTTCATAGGCTACAGGACAGAAAAGTCATGCTGCCCAGAATAGTAGTTTTCCACAGATTGCTAGAATAATTCAATTCTTTGTCTTTCAGTGTCAGTGACCTGACTCATGGAGCATCTTCCCAGGCTCTCAATTGTAGCACCTAAGGCACAGTACGTGAGCAGGAACACGGAAAGGAAAAACTGAAGTCCTTTCCTTTGAGACACACCCTAAGCTCATCCTGGGAAGCCAGCCATATAACCTGTACATGATCCAAAGCTGGTTCCTCTCTGCAGGGTGTAGGCTGACTCACCCACTCAGCAATTCTAGTACAGTAGCGGGAATCAAAAGAAGTTGTAAAACTTTCCTGATTCTTGCAGGAACAGTTGATTGTAAATCCTGGCCACATTTTATTCTAAGCACATTCAGTGGCAAACATTTCACTGAGATAAATTGTCAGGAAGGAATCAGATCTGGCAAGAAATGAAGAGACTTTGACTCAAGAACATTGGTAGCCATCTTTCTTCTCTGGTAGGTTCTGGAGCAGGGGTGATACTCACTTACTTTCCCTACCGGTTCACAAATGTGAGCATTTGCATGTGCCAACCTCCGCGTATGCGCACAGCTTCCATGCATGCACTTTTGGCAAAAAAAGGGCCTAAATGGGATGCCATAGAGCCAGGGCAAGCGGGCAGAGCCACCCGCGATTTCCGCTACCTTTTTGGGCGAACCGATCCAAACGGGTAGAATACCACCTCTATTCTGGAGGCCTGGAACTGGGCATCAATTTTTGAGTGTGTTAGTTTGGCTCCATCTTTGCATTTTTAACGTCTCCCAGTAATTTGGAGCAATGTTATCTCAGGTGCATTATGGGAGAATAAAAAGGAGCTCAATTCTATTTTTCCCATTTCTACTTGATGTGCCATGTTAATGGAGTCTTTCCAATGATGGTCATGCCAAGCATCTATAATAGGCTAGAACCATGATGGTGAACCTATGGCAGGAGTGCTGGAAGTGGCAAGTAGAGCCATCTCTCTGGGCAGGCAAGCCATCGCCTGTTGCTCTTCTAGTTCCCGGTGTACCGCACAGCTTCAAGAACAGCTGCCCAGCGCATGTGCACATGCCAGGAAGATGATCCTCTGGGTTCCAGCATATGCATGCGCAATGGCCCCCTGGTCTTCTGGTTTCTGGCATGAATGCATGCACAAAGACCAATTGGTTGGTGCGCATGTGTGCACCGGAAACCGGAAAATCATCTTCTGGCGCACACATGTGCACTAGGCAGCTGCTCCGGTTTCGGCACTCGGTGCTGAAAAGGTTAGCCAACACTGGGCTAGAAGCTATAGCAGTTGAAATCACACTTCTGGAGAGCACTAAATTGGAGAAGGATATCTTAGAATGGTAAAACGCAGATGAAAGTCACTTTCACTTTTTTCTTTGCACATAAGTAGCTTATCTTAGCTTCCTGCAAAGCCACACCTTTAAAGGAATAGCAACCTTTGAAGACACAGCTATACATTGACCAAAAGAGAAATAAGATGCCTACACTTTTTGTATGTAACTTAATACTGCACTGATTTAGAGATTATTTTAAATGGGAAAGCTAGAGATCTGCAGATCTGTATAATTTATTCTCTACTCAGCTAGAGGTTTTCACTACATATTTCTTAAACACATACCTGATTTTACAGTAACAAGCAGAAGGAAACATTTGCCACATACACACAAAATAACCACTAATCAATTAACCTCTTAATTTTGCCCTCATTTATTAATCTCCTTTTATATCAAAGAAACATGCAAATTTTTTAGAGGAGTGTTTTTAAAACTGCATTCCATGGAACCTTAATAGATAAAAAAGGTTTATTAAAATACAGCCATTTTTTATTATTAAGAACTTTTCTCCTTGATAAGAGATTTTGGGAATATCTTTTTTTTAATTAAAAAAATAATAGATTCCCCACCCTGAAAAAAATTGAAAATTCCTGCTTTAAAGTTCTAGTACTTTTTTTAAAGTACTTTACTACTTGGTAAAAATTATGATGGCATTAACATTCAGTGCATAACATTTGGCAATAAAGATGAATGCTTTTATTTTGATGAACAGTGAAAAAGACTACCAAGACATGCTTTTATGTAGTTAAATCATGCCAGTTACTCCAGTTTCTCATCAGAGTTAAAAAGGAAAAGGAACAATTAATATAAAGCAAGAACTGGGCTAGGTGTCCATTTTTGAGATGCAATTAAGAAATGCTAAATCTTCCCAGCATCTCCCACAAACAGTTTATCTGCTAGATCACAAGTTATGGGTAGGGTTAATACCTTTCATTCATTCAACCATATTATACTTTAAAACTTGTGTTCTTGCTGGATTAAAATTGGCAATCCAAACATATTCCAAATATAATAAAATATTTTCTTACAGATGTTTCATTACCAAACTAAGTAACATCAGTGCTCCTCATGATGTTACCTAGTTTGACAATGAAACATCTGCAAGAAAACAACCAAGTTCAGAAAGCACCAAGGATCCCACAGTTCAATCCTGAGCTATAATTATTCTCTCCCATCAATACAACATCATCTCACAAGGGAAGATGAAGGCGAATTCATGTCCATATTGCTGGGATGAATTGGGGAGAGGGGTGTGACGTAAAAAAAGTATCAAGGATTTCGGGAAGCCATACTCAACTTGTGAGTAATAAATATAAGATATATGTAACCATTAAAGGATATACAATCCGTATGTATAAAAATGGCTGTGTGTGTGTGTGTGTGTTCTGGCATAACTTTAGAATGCCTTAAGCAACTTCAACCAAACTTGGTACACAGATGACTTACTCTCTGGAAAAAATACTGTGGGGGTAAGATACCCCTAATGCTTCTTGGGGTGTGTGTTCTGTTAAAATACAGCCTGTTGTGATATACTGGCTTCTACTGTATAGCACAGTGGAGTTGCCATGGTAACAGCTTCACAGTACTCCACAAGGGGGCTCCCTCTGGTAAGGGGGAAAATCCAACATTAGAAATTACGTTTGGTCCGCAAATTCCCTCCTATAAATAAATATTCGGGCAATGCTGGGTAATCAGGTAGTACTACATAAATTGAACAGAATAACAGGGTTGGAATGGACCTTAGAGGTCTTCTAGTCCAACCCTCTGCTCAAGCAGAAACCGTATACCGTTTTAGACAAATGTTTGTCCAAACTCTTCTTAAAAACCTCAAGTGATGAAGTACCCACAACTTCTGAAGGCAAGTACAATAATACAATAGCAGAGTTGGAAGGGACCTTGGAGGTCTTCTAGTCCAACCCCCTGCCTAGGCAGGAAATCTATACCACTTCAGACAAATGGCTATCCAACATCTTCTTAAAGACTTCCAGTGTTGGGGAATTCACAACTTCTGGAGGCAAGCTGTTCCACTGATTAATTGTTCTGTCAGGAAATTTCTCCTCAGTTCTAAGTTGCTTCTCTCCTTGATTAGTTTCCACCCATTGCTTCTTGTTCTACCCTCAGGTGCCTTGGAGAATAGTTTGACTCCCTCTTCTTTGTGGCAACCCCTGAGATATTGGAAGACTGCTATCATGTCTCCCCTAGTCCTTCTTTCTATTAAACTAGACATACCCAGTTCCTGCAACCATTCTTCATGTTTTAGTCTCCAGTAATTAATTGTTCTAACTGTGAGGAAATGCTTCATTTGTTCTAGGTTGGTTCTCTCCTCAACAGAAAAACAGAGTTGGAAGGACAACACAACTCCTTGTTAGACATAACCTAATTACTGCTGAGGTTGCAGGAATGAAAACATTCTTCACACCAAGAAACACCCCCCCCCCCCTGGAGTTCTTGTACTAAAGACTCATTCTATGCACCTTAAACGTTCTCCTGTGTGCAAGGGCAGGGCCAGTAATGGTGATAGAAGTGAAGCTAATTATAGTAGTGACATTGACTGAAAGTCGAATAACCTTCCATAACCAGCCACACTCCAGATATTGCATGCTAAACATAATTTTTCTTCATCTAGAGCAGTGTTTCTCAACCTTGGCAACTTGAAGATGTCTGGACTTCAACTCCCAGAATTCCCCAGCCAGCATTCGCTGGCTAGGGAATTCTGGGAGTTGAAGTCCAGACATCTTCAAGTTGCCAAGGTTGAGAAACACTGATCTAGAGGTAATATTGTCCACACTGGTTGTGAATGATGGGAGCTGCAGTTCAGGACATTTAATAAGATTAGGGAAGGGAGTTTCTGAACAATAGCCCAATTCTATAGATTCAATTCAAGAGAAATTCCAGTGAAGCGAATTCAAGAATCCAAATGACTGGAGCCAACTGAAATTATATGTGATAGTGCCATCACTAAGAAAGTACGATCCTCCATAACTACAAAACAAACTCAGGAAGCTTGCTATGGAATGGTTTGCTTAATTCGCATCTCCACATGATTTTTTCCCCTTCAGCATTTGCTCCAAAAGCATACAGTACGTCTCTGCTTCTTTCCCCTCCTCTCAGCCATTATGAAATTCTAAATACACGTGTCCCCCCACCAAAATATATTGTTTCACCGCTGCCTCCCCACGACAAATGAACCACATTTGTTTGCATTGGAAATGATCTTAAAACACATGGGGTGGCTGCATTGGAGGTTGGAAATAAGGACCATTGGTCCCTCACCAGATTATTCCCAGGGACACATATTAGTGGTGGGATTCAGCCAGTTCACACCACTTCAGGAGAGCCACTTTTTAACTTTCTGAGCAGTTTGGTGAACTGGTTGTTGGAAGAAATCAGTAGGACAGAGAACCGGTTGTTAAATAATTTGAATCCCACCAATGGACACATTCATTTCCAAGAGCAGACGAAGGTATCATTAGAAGAAAGAAAAGTCACTGAAACCCAGATTTCTCTTCTGCTAAAGTAGCGCACCCTTACGACCAAGAGAGAACTTCCAGCGAAAAGTTTGCATTTCGCTGGAAGCGAATCCAACAACGGGCACTGACCAGCTAGCAGGGGAAGG
Organism: Thamnophis sirtalis; assembly: GCF_051295495.1. Classification (NCBI taxonomy): domain Eukaryota; kingdom Metazoa; phylum Chordata; class Lepidosauria; order Squamata; family Natricidae; genus Thamnophis; species Thamnophis sirtalis. The sequence continues at coordinate 80,114,703 of NW_028261385.1, read as the reverse complement.
GGGGGAAAAACCTGCTTTCCTTCCTAAGGCAGTGCGGGAGAAATATTTGGAAGACAGTCAGAAGAAGGGGGGGGGGAGAAGAATTAAATCACCCCTCCCCATCTCTTGTCCAGGTCAACCACCGAAATGTCATTGCAATGTATGCTGCTTAGCGTACATTTAAAATGACAATGAAGTTACGTCTAAGTCTAAAAGTCTCTAAACCAATACTGCTGGTTTCAGAGAAACTTTGTGCTTTTATAAACGCCACTCCAGAAGTCGCTCTCCGCAACGCGCGTTCGCGAAAGCCTGCCAGCAACGCCCAAGGGCAGTCCACCGACGCCTAGTAGTAGTAGTAGTAGTAGTATTTTTTAAAAGACCGGTGTTTAGCTGGCACCTCTCAACGCGACCCCGGGGCAACTTTCCAAGAAAACGTTTCCAAAGGTAGCTCGCCCTCTCACCCCCCAGCTCCCCCCACCTGCACCCCCCCCCCCCAAAGTGTTGGAGACTCCTTCTCTAAGCAGGGTGCAAAGAGAGTTGGAATAAGCGCCTTTTACCAGAAGCAAGGAAGCCAGGAGAAGAGCGCTGGCGGATGCCCGGCGGCAATAGTCCATGCTTGGATCTCCAGGCGGGCAGGCGCGCTGGGAAAAGGAGGCGAATCGCCGCGGCCGCCCGAAAGACCCGCGGCGCGCTGCTTGTCAAGGCTCGGCGGCAGGCAAAGCGGGAGCTCTTAACGCTTCAGCCGCTGCCGATCAAGCTTCCATCAGCCCCGCTCGCTCAAACGTTTCCTGCCTGGAACTGGGCGAGCGGGAGAGGTGGAAGGAAGGGGGGGGGGGAGTCGATCTGCACGGAATCTATTTTCCGAACAGGCAGCCAGCCAATCAGGCCTCGGCTAATCAGACATGCCGAATAACAAAAGGGAAAGGGGGTCCCGGCGAAGGATAACGGGAGGGCGGAGGAAGAAAGAGACCGGGGTGGAGTGGGGTGGGGGCTGGGGGTGTTTAGTAGGAGAGGAGCGAGCTCGGCTGCGAAACCTGGGAGGATCGGGTCGTTTTGTTTCGCCCAACGGGAGCAGCGATGGTGTAGAGGTTAAGAGGGAGCTGTTGCTTTCTTTCTTTCTGTTCTTTCTTTCTTCTTTCTTTCTTTTCTTTATTCCTTTCTCTTTCTTTCCCTCTCTCTCTTTCTTTCCCTTCTCCCCCCTCTTTGCCTTTGCGTTATTCCGTTCAGAAGGAGTCTTCATGCAGGTCAATCTAGAACGTCTGTCTATGGGGACGCAAGTCGTTAGAAGCAGGAGAACTTCCAGTAGGGTAGTTTTTAAAAAAAACCAGTCCCCCTGTTAATAAGCTTCTGTGCTTTTTTTTTTTTTTGCAAGAATCCGGGATTGGCCAAACCGTGGCAGATCGGCTCAACCAGCAGCTGGAAACTTGGCCAAAAGCGTACTGAGTGTCACTTTGTTTGGGCTTGTAAAGGGTCTCCCCACCTGCCCGCATGGACACACCCGTACAGGCTTTTAAGGGCTGGGGAACTGAGGTTAGCTCCAATTCAAAGGGCTGATCTTACTCCTTATCGGGGTGGCAGAAAAGTAGGCAGATTCTGGAGAGCCAATGGGCGGTGCAACCTATTTCCCAGAAAGGTGTTACTCTCCCTTTTAGAAGAGGTCAAAAAAGTCAAGATGGCAGCCACTATCCTGGTAGAAGCACCACCCTTTTTTTCAATGGAATACAACACATGTATCAAAGGATGAGGCTTCAATCACAGGATCACACACCACCACCCCCGTGAAAGAGCTGTGGTGGTGCAATGGTTAGAATGCAGAATTGCAGCACTGCCAGGAGTTCAATTCTAACCAGGCTCAAGGCTGACTCAGGCTTTCATCCTTCTCAGGTCTGTAAAAGGAGGACCCAGATTGTTGGAGGCAATATGCTGATTCTGTAAACGGATTAGAGAGGGATGTAAAGCAGTGTGAAGCAGTATATAAGTCTAAGTAGTACTGTGCTATTATGACCATCTTGAGTTTTTTGACACAACTTCCCTTCTCAGAGGAGGGATTGAAACAGAGGTTGTAGAGTCATCTATCCTGGACACTCAAGGTGTCCAATAGTAGCAGATTGGCTGAGGAATTATTGGAGTTTAAGTAAACAAGTCTTAAAATTGCCAAGGTTGGACACTCCTGCTATACACTTTGGCTTTCTGCAGGGAAAGAGGAGGGGGGGTGGACTTGGTGAACCCCCTTCCACCTATCTAATTCTGTGATAGGATAATAAGAATGTAGGTCTTGCCATGTCACTGGGGCATGATTGAGGATGAAAGTACTCTAATTGGAAACTTTCTTCTTTATTTTTATTTTAAAACTAGCTGATAACCCATCATTGCCTGGTATTTATGTATAGGGGGAAAATGTCAGGACCGTTAATTTATAATGTTTGATTTTTCCCCCTTACCAGAAGGAGCCCCCTTGTGTGTACTGTGTGTATTTGTGTGTATTGTGAAGCCATTACCATGACAACTCCACTGCGATGTACAGTAGGAGCCATTTTACGGCAGTACAGTAGAAGCCATTTTAAGGCACAACAGGCTGTATCTTAACAGAACACACACCCTGAGGGATGTTATGCTGTCTTAACCCCACAGTATTTGTTTCCAGAGAGTAAGTAATCTGTGCACCAAGTTTAGTTGAAATTGCTCCAGGTGTTTCAGAGTTAGGCTGGAACACACACACACAAACATTTATATATAACACACACACACACACACACACACACACACACACGTGTGTGTGTATTTTTATATATATATATATATATATATATATATATATATATATATATATATATATATATATATATATATATATATATATATATATATATATATATATAATACTTTGTTTATTCGTGTCTATAAATATAAGAGATTGATTTTCAAAGTTGCTTTGTAGTAGAGCCAGTTTGGTCTACTGGGTTCACCAGGCTAAAAATCAGGAGACCATGATGTCTAGTTCTCTCTTAGCCAGCTCACTTCACAGAGTTGTTGTGGGGAAATAGGAGGAGGGAGGAGTACTAGGTATGATACCTATCTTGAGTTATTTATCAAAATAATAAAGATGGGAAATAAATTTACTACCAATTGAGCTTGATTATTGGTAACTTCATAGATATGCTGTGGTGGTTTTATTGGCAACAATCCTGAAGTGATAAACTTCCCCTTTCTTTGGGTAAATCCCCCCACCTATCTCCCCATTCTCCCTCCCAGATCTTTCTTCCATGTAATCACCAGTTCTGTGCCTGCTGCTGGGTTTTATTTCCTTTGTGATCTAATTTCCTGAGGTTTGGGTTTAATGGTATTATATTTGCAGCTAAAGATAATTTGACAGGAAAATTGGCCTGTATCAGTTCAATTTGCTAGCAGGATTGAAGATTGTTTTTTTTTTTTTTAAGGAAGGATTGGCACAGAGAAGCAATGTGGTAGATGAAGAGATCTATAGTTTTTCTCAATATGTATTAGCATACCTGAATACTGTTCCAAAGTTTAATTGCTATTTAGATCCTAATCAGTCACTGAATTGCGGGGATAACTTTTTAAAACAAATTTTACAGTGGTTGAGTCTACTGAAGAACATATATGGAACAGTCTTGGGACAGAATATAAGACAAACAACTGTTTTGAAGAAAAGTGTTTATGTGGTCAAGTCTGTTTCATGATATATGCACCTGGAGCAATATTATTTATTTAATTTATTTAGTTTGCCACTCATGTACAAGATAAAGAGGAATAAGAATAAACATGAATAAGAACACAGGAAATGGGTACAAATAAATGGGTACAATAGGCATGCTGGTGCATTTATGCATGCCCCTACTGACCTCTTAGGAATGGGGTGAGGTCAACAGTAGGCAGTTTAAGGTTAAAGTTATGGGGGGTTGAGGATGTAACAGGTAGTGCATTCCAGGCATTGATCACTCTGTTGCTGAAGTCGCATTTTCTGCAATCGAGTTTGGAGCGGTTTATCTTAAGTTTGTATCTATTGTGTGCTCGTGTATTATTGCGGTTGAAGCTGCAGTAGTCATCGACAGGTAGGACGTTGTAGCAGATAATTTTGTGTAGTACAGTTAGGTCAGACTGTAGGCGGTGTAGTTCTAGATTGTCCAAGCCCAAAGTTTCGAGCTTGATGGCATAAGATATTCTGTTGCGAGTAGAGGAAATACCAAAGGTATTTCTTCTTGTGAAATACCTTTGGACTCGCTCAATTGTGTTAATGTCCAATATACAGTGCAGATTCCAGACAGACGAGCTGTATTTGAGAATTATGGCAAACAGATCTAATTTTATAAACACCTAGATTGTGATCTTGTACTTACCTGGGAGGAAACTCTTCCATGAGCTCAGGTAGATATCTAAGTAGATAGGGATTAGGTTGTCTGGTGAATCTGGAAATACACTTTTCCAAAAACAGAAGGGAGCCTCACACGTGGAAAGGTTATAGGTCTTTGAAAGGTTGACACAACCTCAGTAGTAAGATGAAAACCAGTGTTTGTGAATAGTTGGAGATTTTTCTTCCACTTAGAGTTGATCAGGGGCCAAGCCTGAACCCATGGGGAAGGATGAAAATGCCCATCTTAAAAAGGAAGAATCCGGTTTCTCATTCCATCCCCCCCCCCTTTTTTAGGTATTGCTATTTAAGTCTATCTGGAAACCATTCTTCATTTTTTTTACTAATCAGAGTTGAGGAAAAGGGAGTCTGCATCTGTTCAGGGGCACTTTTTTTCATCTGCATTTCATATGTTCTAAGGTTGAGTCTGTATTAAAAACAGAAGCCACAATTAAGCCCTTGGTCACATTAATTCTAGGAACACATTTGGTGTGTGTGTGTCTGCGTACACACATTTGTAAACTTTGCTTTGGAGTGCTAAGTTATTTGTTGTTGCAATATGAAAGAATAGCAATTCTGCAAATAGAATGGCTGTATTTACCCTGTTTTTATTCCAGCTTACTGCTTTTAGAAATTTATTATCTTTAACAAATTCTAACATTTGATTTCTACCCTAAACAGGCAGATATGTACATTCTGGGCATCTGAAAACTAGCACTCCTGCACATATTTATAGTCATTACCAGCATGAATTGATCAAAAAGTTCTAATCCTAAAACCACACAGATACATTCCCTTTCATAAAATTGGCTGATGCTTGCAAACAGCGACAAAACTGAGCAAAGATTTTCCTTTTCAGAACTCTCAGCATCTGCAGCTAATTAAACTGGAATCTACATGTACACAATTTACAAGCCAATCGTTGTCCAGTGTATTAAAATCAGTGGGAATTACTACATGCAAAAAAATGAAGAAATGTAACAACATTAAGCAGGTTGCCAAATAGCAGAGCCTGCAGCAGTGTTTCTCTCTCAGGCTCACACAAATACACAAAATTTGACAGCAAAATGTCTGTTATGTTTTTTATTTTTTTTAGAAAAGCATAGCCATTATGAACTTTAATGTAACTTTGTGCAAGGCTCCCTAGTTTCATCTGATTGAGATGTAACAATTTCCAGACAAAAGATGATTACATATAGAAGGGTTCCCATTTCATTCTCCAAAGCACCTGAAGGCAGGACAAGAAGCAATGGGTGGAGATTAATCAAGGGGAGAACCAAATTAGAACTAAGGAGAAATTTCCTGACAGAACGATTAATCAGTGGAATGATTTGCCTACCAAAGTTGTGGGTGCTGGAGGTTTTTAAGAAGAGATTGGACAACCATTGTAGGGCAGTGATGGAGAACCTTTTCAGCATCAAGTGCCGAAAAGGGAGCTTTGCACATGGGTGTGCGCTTGTCTGGACCACAACCAGGAAGAGGAGCTGCCCAGGGGGCACGTGCGCACCGGAAAACGAACTCCCAGCAAGTTTTCATGTTATTGCTGCACATGCGCATGCGCCGATCAGTGGGCCAGCATACATGCTCATGCCAGAAAACGGAAGACCAGTTCTTCCGGTTTCCAGCACTGCTGCATGTGCAAAGGCCAGCTGATCTTTGCGTGCACATGCATGCCAGAAACCTGGAAGAATATGTGATGCTGTGCATGCCAGGTGACATGGCTTCATGTACCACTTTGGGCACACATGTCATAGGTTCACCATCATGGGTATAGGGTTTCCTTCTGGAGCAAGGGGTTGTACTAGAAGATCTTCAAGTTTCCTTCTGACTATTTTGTTCTGAAAAGATGTTGCAATTACAGAGATATTTCATATTCATGTTTCTAACTCCACCTTTGTCCACAACATATTTAATCAATTTTCTATTATATTCTATATATTCTATTCTATTCTATTCTATTCTATTCTATTCTATTCTATACTATATTCCATTTTCTATATAGAAAATGCACAGCTCATAACAAATGTAAAGTTCATCAACTTCAACTTTTTATTTAGAAGGTTAAGAATCACAGATAATCTTCCCTAAACCTCTAACAGTTGCAGAAGTTTAAAGGTGGATATATCCATGCCAAATAAATAAGAAATGCTTAAATTGAATAAATGATCTAAAAGTATTTTTAAAAAACTGCAATGGTTTTAGAACAACTTCTCAAAATTATATTAACTCTAAATAATAAAATGAAGTCAAATGTAAGATGACCTCTACTAAAAGAAGGAAGTGGTGGGGAAATAAGATTAAGGGAGAATGCATTAAGAATTTATAAGCTTCACATTTCACACAACACCTGTTGTTAAAATTACATTTTCTTTCTCTGGCTGCTCAAGATCTTTTGCTTAAGAATTGCCATAATCAAATATAATAGTTCAAGCCAGGCTTGGTTTTTAGTTTAAGTGCACAGGTCTTGATCTGGATGAAAAAGATCTAGAATAAGAATACTCTTAAATTTCCATGTTGGTCATATATTATTTCCTATCTTGTCACTTCCACACAAAATTAAACACATCACAACTCAGAAGCTAGTTTAGAGGCTGCTGCAGAGTGTTTCCTCCATAGCAAACTATCCTGATGAAGCCACATAATATCACCAAGAAGGAACTAGAGGATAGGGAAACTGAAACTTTACTTGAAGGCTTAATGGCTATCTCTGTATAGACCAGGGGTGTCAAACTTGATGTCATTGAAGGCTACATCAGGGTTGTGTTTGACCTCGGAGGGCCAGGGTTGGAGTGACCAGGGTGTGCCTGGCCAGCTCGACAGCACTCGTGTCAGGGGCACCAGTGGTGGCCCAGAGTGTCAGCGAAAACGAGCTCCCCATTTTTGGCTGCAATGGCCTCCTGCAACCCTCTGCCAGAGAAAACAGAGCTTCGTTTTCAGTTGTGATGGCTTCCTGCAAACTTTTGCCAGGAAAAACGGAGGGCCCTCCCGAGCTCCGTTTTTGCTGGCAGAGGCACTGCAGGCCAGTCCACCAGTATTTCCAGGGTGGCCCCGCAGGCCTGATCTAAGCACCCCACAGGCTGGATCCGGCCCCAGGCCTTGAGTTAGACACCCCTGGTATAGACAGTGAAAGATTTCCATTAATGTCACTTTGGTGTTTTGTGGACAAACTGCTACTGACATCAAATACAAATATGTAAGAGGCATGTACAAATGTTGTGTTGTGACATCACCAAGTACCTTTAATCACAGCTGCGGTGGATGCTCAATGTAGTATCTGTGGGTTAAAAAAATGTTGCCTATGGGTACATGAACTTTTTACCCCTATTATGCAATTAAACCAATGTTGTGGATTCATACAACGCTGAATCAGAAACTGAGCTTATTACATAGGTCGGGGCTATGCATAAAATAAAAGAATACGTGGTTGGTTGGCTCAAAGTTCAGGATATTCTGCAAACATTTTTTTTGTTGCATACAAGGAATAAAAGGTATGTATAGAATAAAAGGATTGGTCAAAGCTAAAAATAAATTGATGCAGGGCAAAGAAAGGAAACCACAGGAAAAATGTGGTTAAAGCCAAATATGAAAGGCAACATATACATTTCAATGACATTTTTCTTCTCAAAATTTCCCTATAGATGTTGCTCTTAATGACAGATGGGTTTTCCGCTGTTGAAACAAACAAACACTTTTTAAAAAAAACCTATAATGTTCCTTAAGTACCTCTTTGTCCCTGGTCATTGCTAATGCATTTGTTGCTACATGGATATGAGCCAATCTCATCTAGCTCTCAAGATTGGTAGGGAAATAATAGACTTGGAGCTAACTTGTACTGAAGCTATTTACTCAAGCACTGTCTACATCAGCAAAATGTTAAAAAAACCACCAACCCTACATGTTGCCTATATTATTTAGTTAAGGTTAGAGCTTGGAGAAGACTCCTGCGAGTCCCTTGGATTGCAAGGCGATCAAACCAGTCAGTCCTAGAGCAGTGGTCCCCAACCTTTTTATCGCCGCGGACCAGTCAGCCTTTGATAATTTTACCGTGGCCCGCTGAGCGCGCGCAGGGGTGGGGGGGCATTGTTCGCGACGACACATTGATTGTTCAGCTTGCCCTCCCCCCCAAAAAATGTACCGACCCATTTTTGTAGTTTTGTTATAGCTGGAGTTACCCTATTTGCGGGCATTTGTTATTCATTTTTTTTTACTTTTGGACAAAAGTACTTCAACTCTCAGTATGTAAAATACTCTTACATGCTTGGACTTGTAGTCCAGGGGCTGAGGAACAGATCCCAGAAGATCTTATTCCTGAGACCCACTGGGATCTGAACTTATTAATTGTAGAAACCGGCAGCCGGCCACAGGGGAGAAGGCCAAAAATGTACTGACCCATTTTTTGTGTATTTAGATAGCGTAGCACAAACTGCGCCTACGCAAGGCTACGCTACTAGCGCTGTCTACGCTAGCCCTACGTAGCTGCGCAGGCGCTCTTAGGTTTTTTTCAGGAATTGGCCAGCGCTGAAGCGCTGAAAAGGAATGAGAAGGGCGGCGCTGGACACAGGGGGGCGGTGGGCTGCTGGTGACGTCAGAGTGCCACCAGTGGTCCAGTAACACCCCTTGTGCCAGTTAGCCCTAATTTGCATACAGAAAGAAACTATGGCCCCCGGCCGCTGCAGCGATCATGGCCCCCAGCCGCTGCAGCGATCATGGCCCCCGGCCGCTGCAGCGATCATGGCCCCCGGCCGCTGCGCGGCCCGGTGCCAGGTACTCCACGGCCCGGCACCGGTCCACGGACCGGGGGTTGGGGATCACTGTCCTAGAGGATATCAGGATACCTGACTGCTCTTTAGAAGGCCAGATCCTAAAGATGAAACTCAAATACTTTGGCCACCTAATGAAAAGGAAGGAGAAGAGCCTAATCCTGGGAACAATTGAGGGCAAAAGAAGAAGGGGACAATGGAGAATGAGGTGGCTGGATGGAGTCATTGAAGCTGTAGGTATGAGCTTAAATCCAGAGGATGGTAGAGGACAGGAAGGTCTGCAGGAACATTGTTCATGGGGTTGCGATGGGTCAGGCACGACATCGCAACTAATAACAAGGTTAGAGTTAGGCTGAGAGATGGGCTAGAATAGGGATGAGATGAATGCAACATTGTGAGTAAAACGCATGTAAGTGGTGTTGCTAGGACATGATGTCATAATCAAAAGGAAAAATAAAGTAAATCGGTGATTATTTTTCTCTGTCTTTCTAATTAGATCTGCAAGCAAGCAAAACTAAAGAAAGACAAAACAGCTTCTAGAATAATTAGGAGGCATGGACGTCACTGCTAAATAACAGAAAATGTCCTTTCATAAAATAATAGTTTTGTTGAAGTTTTTTGTAAACATAGAAGAACTAATAGAAACTAAACTAGAATTTAAAAAAAAGAAAAATAGAAGAAAAGTTCAGAAAGCACAGAAAAAAAGTTAAAAAATTATTATTGCAACAAAAACAATAATAAAGAAGTGGCTTGTAACCTTCATCATATGACCATAAGTGAATATAGTAATTTTTCACCTTCTTTTAAATTTACAAAAGAAACCTCTTTTTCCCATAGGCTGGTTTGGTGCCAGGTCTTTGTTGGATATAATGTTTTAATCTGTTTGGTTTTGTAGTTTTAATATGTTTTTAAATGTTATTTTAACTTTTGATTGGGAGCCACCCAGAGTTGGTTAGGAGACGGGCGTCTATATAAATATTTCAAATGAAAATAAATAAATAAATAAAATCTACACAGAATTGGAAATTGTGTCTTTTCAGTCCTGATTTGGCAATATCAAATGGTTTACCCCGATCAAAGAATCTCATATAGAGACATTGTCCAGGATTTCTTCTTTCTTGTTATATCATATCCACATCCTTTTCTTCCCATGAAGAGACATCATCCAGAATTTTGGGTTGCAGCTGTCCCATGTACACAGTAGATCCATGTACAGATTTGTCTTTTTGTATTTTTGGTAATCTCCAGTTGCTGTCATCCACGCCTTCAACTCTATAAGGTCTATGTCAGGCAAAAGTTTTTTAGCATTTTCCTCATCTTCTTCTAAAACATTTATCCATTGACATTTGTATCTTATCTGAGATATTAGATATTAATATCTCAATCCAGCTCTCAAAAAACTCTTTTAAGATAAGAAAAAGTATAGCTGCCTCAGATATTTTAACTCTTTCTGCCTGGTCCTTCAGTTCCCTCTAGTGTCCATTTGTTAACTTCATCAAGTCTCAGTTCCTGATATGGGTTTAATTCTGTTTCAGTTGTTTCTGAGTATGTATTATTTAATTATATACCACACTTGCTTTTCAAATCTTACAGCAAAAATAACTGGTATTCCAAATCCTTCTAGTCTTACAGGCCATTTAAAACTTTATTAAATCCGTTTGTGTGTGTGTGTGTGTGTGTGCGCGCGTGCGCGCAATAGTATATTATTTTAAATTCTTGAGTCTGTTTAAAAAAAATTTAATCCAAAGAAGAAGGTAAAATTGGTTTACATTGGTTGTCAATTTAAACTTGCTGCTTTGAAAGTCTCTATTATCCACAAAGTGGCTAAAATGAACATTTCCAAATGCGATGGGAAAGTTTGATTGGCTTAGCCTTATTAAAGGTCTTGATGCTGCTGAAGCATATTTTATGCTGTTTCAGGCGAAGCTGCCATTCAACGCACTCATAGGTGATCTCCTGAGAGATTTGAAGGACCGACCCAGTTATCAGCCTTTCATTCTTCACAGTAGTTGACATCTCCAGTCATTCACAGAGATGTCTTCAATTAGCCACAATTCACACTGAAAGTGGTAATTGAGCAACTGTGCTCTTGCATCTATTTCCTTTCATTTCCTGCTTGCAGATGTTGGAATTTAAGCAATTTATACTGATTATAAGCTGAGGCTCTGCTTTGCTATAGCACATTTATGCAGCAGAGTAGAGTAGAGTAGAGCAGAGCAGAGTAGAGCAGAGCAGAGCAGAGCAGAATTTTTTATTGGCCAAGTACCAGTATAATTAAATGCACAAGGAATTTGTCTCCAGTGCATAAAGTCACAGTATAGTAATAGATAAATAAATAAATAAACAGTCAATAATAGGTCATGGATCACAAATATTGTTACAATCATTAATCATAAGTAACAAACAAGAATTGATAAATCATAAGAAACCAACAGGATAAGATAGTATGCAAGATGAGAAGATGAGAAAAGGTAAGAAATGCTGTGGGAATTATGTATTTAGCAGCGTGATTGCATAAAGGAAAATATTATCTTTGTGTCTAGTTGTTTTGGCATGCAATGCCCTATAGTGGCATCCTGACGGGAGATATTGAAATAGATTATGTCCAGGATGGGAGGAGTCTGTAGATATTTTCTCAGCTCTCTTTTTGATTCATGCACTATCCAGATCCTCAATGGAAGGCAGGCTGGTTCAATTGGGGCTTTTCCCCCCAGTCCTAACTATCTGTAAAAGTCTGTACCTGTCCTGTTTGGTTGCTGGGCCAAAACAGACTATTAGTGAGGCACAAATGACAAACTCAATAATTCCTCTGTAGAATTGTATCAGCAAACCCTTGAGCTTTCTGAGTTAATACAGGAAGAACATTCTTAAGGCAGAGAATAATAATAATAATAATAAATAATAATAATTAATATTATTATTATACAATTGTATCACAGCGGCCAGTTGTTTCGCCGGATTTGGCATTGGTTACTAGTCGGGCCTCACCAGGAGCCTAGGACGTCATAACGTATTTTAGTAATATGCGTGCAGATCCAAGCAGTGTGGCTTTTTGCATTTGACGGATGGTAAATTTTTAACTGTTTTAAATGTAATTCCAGTGCTTTTGGAATAGCACCCAGTGTGCCAATTACCACTGGAATTACCACTGCTGGTTTGTGCCATAGTCGTTGAATTTCAATTTTTAAGTCCTGGTATTTTGCGATTTTTTCATGTTCCTTCTCGGCGACCCTGCTATCACCTGGTATTGCGATGTCTATGATTGTGACCTTATTTTTCACAACCAGTGTGATGTCTGGTGTATTATGCGCCAGTATTTTGTCCGTTTGTATCCAGAAATCCCACAAGATCTTGACCATCTGATTTTCGATGACTTTTTCAGGCTGATGTTCCCACCAGTTTGTTGCTGTTTTAATATTCTAACTTTTGCACAAATTCCAATGGATCATTTGTGCTACTGAATTGTGCCACAATTTATAATCAGTCTGCACGATTTTTTTACAGCAGCTGAGTATGTGATCAATAATTTCATCAGTTTCTTTGCAAAGTCTGCATTTGGCATCATCAGAGGATTTTTCGATTTTGGCCTTAATGGCATTTGTGCGGATAGCTTGTTCTTGCGCAGCCAGGATTAGTGACTCTGTTTCTTTCTTTAATGTACCTGTTGTTAACCATAACCAAGTTTGTTCACTGTCCACTTTATCTTTTATTTTTTCCAGAAATTGGCCATGCAATGCTTTGTTCTGCCAACTCTCCATTCTTGATTTTATCACATCTTTTCTGTATTCTTGTTTCGTTTGTTGGACCTTCAGTAGATTTTTGTTCTTTACTTCGATTAATAGATGTTCTTGACTTTCTTTTAAATAATCAGCCAGTGCATGTTTTTCTTCTTCAACTATTTGCTTCACTTGTAATAATCCTCTGCCACCTGTTTTTCGGGGCAGATATAGTCTATCAGTGTCACCATGTGGATGTAAACTGTAGTGCATTGTCATTAGTTTCCTGGTTTTTTGGTCCAAAATGTCCAAATCAGCTTGTGTCCAGTTAACTATATCAGCTGTGTATCTTATAACTGGTATTGCCCAGGTATTCATGGCCTTGATTGTATTTCCACCATTCAAATTAGATTTCAAAATTTTCCTAACTCTGTTGGTGTACTCTCTCCTGACAATAGTTTTTACTTCTCCATGTTTGATGTTATCCAACTGCAGAATGCCTAGGTATTTGTAGGCTTCATTTTCGTTGCATTTAATTAGTTGGCCATTGGGCATTTCAATTCTCTCACATGTAGTGATTTTGCCCCTTTTTATGGATACAGTGGCCCATTTTTCCATGCCAAACTGCATTGAAATATTGGTGCTGAATACTCGGACTGTGTTTGTCAGTGATTGGATTTCTATTTCTGATTTTCCATAGAGTTTCAAATCATCCATATATAATAAATGCGAAATTTTTTCAGCTTCTTTGGCTGTTTGATAGCCTAATTTCAGTTTTTTAAAGATTATTGATAGTGGGATCATCGCGATGATGAAGAGAAGAGGTGAAAGTGAATCACCCTGGAAAATTCCTCGCTTGATATTAACCATTCCGTAGTTCTCATTCCCTACTGCCAACTCAGTTCTCCATTGTTTCATCGCCTTTTCAGTAAAGGATGTAATATTTTTGCTAACATCAGTTATTTCTAAGCATTCATAAAACAGAGTCACTAATCCTGGCTGCGCAAGAACAAGCTATCCGCACAAATGCCATTAAGGCCAAAATCGAAAAATCCTCTGATGATGCCAAATGCAGACTTTGCAAAGAAGCTGATGAAACTGTTGATCACATACTCAGCTGCTGTAAAAAAAAATCGCGCAGACTGATTATAAATTGCGGCACCATTCAGTAGCACAAATGATCCATTGGAATTTGTGCAAAAATTATAATATTAAAACAGCAACAAACTGGTGGCAACATAAGCCTGAAAAAGTCACCGAAAATCAGATGGTCAAGATCTTGTGGGATTTTCACATACAAACAGACAAAATACTGGAGCATAATACACCAGACATCACACTGGTTGAGAAAAAGGTTACAATCATAGACATCGCAATACCAGGTGATAGCAGGGTTGACGAGAAGGAACACGAAAAAAATCACAAAATATTATGACTTAAAAATCGAAATTCAACAACTATGGCACAAACCAGCAGTGATAATTCCAGTGGTAATTGGCACACTGGGTGCTATTCCAAATGCACTGGAATTACATTTAAAACAGTTAAAAATCGACAAAATCACCATCAGTCAAATGCAAAAAGCCGCACTGCTTGGAACTGCACGCATATTACGAAAATACGTTATGACGTTCTAGGCCCCTGGGTGGGGCCCGACTAGTAACCAATGCCAAATCCGGCGAAACAACTGGCCGCTGTGATACAATTGTATAATAATAATAGAGAATCACATAACTATCTAAAGTATTATTCCCAAGCTGCACAGATCTAACCACCTTGATTGAAAAACCATGTATTCAAACAGTAGAAAATATCTAGTACTGATACACTTTACAAGTAGGGAAAACTATAACATAAACTTTGCAGCTAACCTCCTTAGAGAGAATCTTTTGCAGTTTATATTTTGACCTTCTTTTGGGTATGGACTGTTTTTGTGTTTAGCATATTAGCTATATGGTTTTACCAGTTATGTTAATTCATGAATTATCAATATTCATATACATAAATAAAACAATGTATTTGGATATGAAAAATGTGTTTAAATAAGGAGTAAATTAGTGAGCCAGACATTTTATTGACTATAGGTGTGAAAGGATTAGTAGGTAACTAATTTGTAGGCTGAAGCCTGCTAAAATCAGTGTAAAAATATTATTTTTACTGGGAGAAACTTAGAGTTGAGAAAATGAGAATAAGCATAACTGATAAATTATCCATTTCTATTTTTAATTTGCTTATGAGAACGTACACCAAATATGAATTTTCAGGTATAAATAAATAGGTGGTGAAATAAGCTGGAACAAAATATCAACAAATGTAACGATTATAGGAAAAAATACTGAGTCCCTTTTTTGCAATTAGTAGAAAGTGACTAGAGCTACTATAACAATAAACCTTATTCCCGACCTCTCCCTTCCCCGGGAATAAAATACTATGATAATATATCATTCTGAGTTCAGTTGAGTATTTTTAAACACATTCCCATAATCATACGCTCTAAGAATGGAAGTTTTGCATCTGATTCATCAAACTCATCATATGTGACAAAGATCATCATTTTTCATAAACAAGGACAAGCTACAAATCTAGCAAATTAGATCAGTATTGGGTATGGATTCTGTATGTACGTACACACACACACACACACACACACACACACACAAAATGAGAAAATAGCAATAAAAGTGGCAACACATTAATCAAATAAGTCTTCATGTATTCTTTAGATTTTGGAGGTGCATTTTGATGGTTTGACATGGTGTGTGTGTGTGTGTGTGTGTGTGTGTGTGTGTGTGTGTGTTTGTTTTATATAAAGAAATAATTAACTTAAATTTCAGGGAGCCAGGAATTAATATGCAATTGCTTCCAGCTCTGAGGGAATCTTTCCCAAAATCTAAATAGTAGAGATCCTATTTTTAGGTGGCAGAAAAGTAAACTTTGTTTTCATGGGATGCATTTTTGTTGCAGGTTTCTTTAATTCATTGCTGTGCTCTCTTTCTCAGAATAAACAGCAGATACTTTGCTAATTCAAAATAGATCCATTTTGCAAAATTGTAAATAGCTGATTTCATTGTCATAATTTTAAAATAGTAAAAGTCCACTTGTAACTTTTCAGCTTTTTGTCCAATTCCTAATCATTTTAGGCTTTTTTTCTATTATTTGATTGTGTAAGTTGAATAATATACAAAGCACCATCTGGCCATATCACTACAGCCTCATGGCATTGAGTCAGTTTCAGCCCCTTTCCTAATTCCCACCCTAAAATCTTTCCCTTTTCACATCTATCATGCAATTTGTCAATTAACATGTTAAATTGTTGCCTTTACAATCAATCCTGCCTTCAAAAAGCAACATAAGGTTCTCCCTACTTTTTCCTCCAACAATTATCCGGAGATGATGTAAAGTACTCCCCCCCCCCCAATGGCCAAGTGTGAATTCTGAATCTAGGACACTCTGGACCTATCCAACAGCTTCAATCAATCAATCAGAATAGAGCTGGAAGGGATTTTGAAGATCTTCTAATCCAACCCTCTGCTCAAGCAGGAGATCCTATACCATTTCAGATTGGTGGCTGTCCAATCTCTTCTTATAAGCCTCCAGTGATGGAGTACCCACAACTTCTTAAAGCGAGCTGTTCCATTGGTTAATTGTCCTCACTGTCAGGAAGTATTTCCTTAATTCCAGGTTGCTTCTCTCCTTGATTAAAGGTACTACTTTAATGGTAGCTGACACATCAAAGTAGTCAGTTAGAAAGCTAGAAAAATCTCATGTGGAATGCTGAAAAGTGGTTTGAAAGTTTAATGCTAGCCAAACTACTAAAAATATTTTAAACTGCTAAATGCATTTATAAATAAACATACACACAAGAAAAGAAATGAAATACAGGAAATTGTGCCATAAATGAAAATGGGCAAGCTTTTTGAATACTTCCTGGATCCAAATAACTACAGTATGTATATGGAAAAGTTATTTGGTAAAACGATTAAAACATGTGCTTTTTGTTTGTGCGTGCTGCAAAAAATGAACTCTTGACTAAAAATGACTATGAATCAATATACTTATATTGTAGCAAAAAGTTTGGGAAGCTATTGATAATAGCTTAGAGACTTTCAAGTTCCATATTTTTTTTCCTCAGTGCTGGTATTAAAAAAAAAATCAGTATTTTTCATATATGATGGATTAAACAGTTTCAATATGGTGGGGATTCAGGAAATTATTAAACAAATCAGGCAATATTCTGCTTTAGATCTGGGAAAGCAGGAAAACCCACCTTATCATCAAATAAAATAACAACAATAACAAATTGTATTTCAATGTTAATCCCTCCATTAAAAGCTCAATAGGAACATTTATTATTTAACCTGGATTGCTGCTCTCTGCTATCCTGCTACCCGAATGATCTCAATATCCTTTCCATGCTGTATCTTGGATCACAGTTTAGAAATTCTAACATACTAACAATCAAACATTCACTACATTACAGGATTGAGTTTCTCCCATGGAAAATTATTCTTCACCAACTTTGCAGAAAATTAGAGTTACAATTATAGTGAAAACAGGTTTGGCAATATCCCTATGGCCACCCATATTAAGAGTGCCTTCAGTTTTGCCCAGCTTGGAAATGAATACATTATGTTTTAACAATAATAAATGTGAGTAAAGAGCCTCATGACTTCAATCTTGTTTTTTTTTATTGTGTAGCGTAAAGTGACAAAAAGAATTGCACACGACTGGATATTCAGACAGGCAAGAAGACATTTCTTTTGAACATTTGCTGAGAAGCTGGACAACAGAAATAAAACTGTGCACATAATTCAGCTAATTGTGAGAGAAACAAGAAGACCAAACATTATGTTCGATGAAGAAAATTTTGATTTTAAGAAGTCTATTACCAAATCATTCATGTTGATAGAGAAATGCTTGTTCTTCAGTGAAAGAATGGAAGGTATTGGTTCCCCCCCCCCCCATTCACTAGTTGTCATTGTCAAAAAGCTCTTAGCACAGGAATAAAGACCTCAAGTAAAGTCTCTCCTCTTCCCTTTTCCTGAGGAAATGCTATTTGAACACCTGCTTTGAAGCAGTTTCTCTCTGGATCAAGAAGTTATAATTGGATATGAGCTCAGGTTTTGGCTGAATCCCAGTGACATCACCTGACCCGCACCAGGATAGTGGGGAAGGATTGGACCCTTAGGCCCAATCTTATTTCTTAGATGTACTATATAATATGTCAAGAAGGAATAACTGGAAAAAATGTGTACTTGGGGAGCAGAAAATGAATTTCAGGCTGCGTGTTTCCTCTCTTTATTAATTGCCTGAGCATCTAGATTTAATTATTTGTTCTCTCTGAGCTCTTGGCTTGGGAGAGGTCTCCAAGAATAGCAGGAATCAGTGCAAGAACCAATGCAGAGGCCGACATGGAGACTGTTGTGGTGCGAGGAGAATTGTAGCTCAGTGCAATGCAGTTCCCCTTTTGGCTCTGTATAGTGAGATTTGTGGGTCTGGTAGAAGCCACTTCCTGGATCCCTCAGCACATTCCCTCAGTCCTTGAGATCCCTCCAAGGTGATGTTGATTTTGGGCTGGACTCCAACAAGCTGCTTGGCTGTTCTGGTGGCCGATTGGAGTCTGCTTCCTGCTGGCATCTGCTGACAGTGGTGGACATCAGACTTGGTAGTCAGTCTTTTTATTACCACTGAAAACATCTTTGCCTGTGCTGGCCTCCCTAGACTATAGGAGGCAAGTGTCAAGGTTCTGACAGATGAATCCAATCAAGCCAGCAAATCAAGATGATCAGATCTCTTTAAGCATAACTTTATTGAGAACATCATTTTGGCATGTATGGAACAAAACCAACTGTAGCTACTTCCTGAAGTTTTCACCTAATTAAAGAATAAATTTGTTCCTCCCCTCCCTTGGCCAGGTCACATTGTCCAATTAGGTCTTCTGATGTCTCTATGGCAACCCCTTCAGGTCTTTGCCAAACATCTGTTGAGATGACCTCGGTTCCCACTGAATGATTTCTTGTTGTCGTCTAGGACTAGCATTCCAACCTTTCTCTCCCCCCCCCCCCAATAGTCTATGGAAAGCTGAGAAATGGCCACAACAGCATAGGCACATTTCCAAAGTTTAGGGTGCTTTTTTTTCCTTTATGGTTTCACAAGAAGGAATTCAGGGTGATGTCCCAAGTTCTAGTTGAAGGACACTGAGATTGCAAGATTTATTTATTTCAGTCTGAACTCTATGGCTGCTCTGGCTTTTTGTTCTTGTGTACGGAAGATGATCTTGATAGAGATAGGCCAGGTCTATTACCAAAGTGACAAGGGTTTAAAAGATGGCTTAGGTCTAAAAAAGAAGTATGGACAAGCAACTTAGACAGAACTCCCTAATTCACATAAGCATAAGGCAGTGAGACTTGCAAGATATTATTACTATAATTAATATTAATTAAGGTACTTTTAGCATTTTAATGGAATTAGTTTCTTGATTTGATCTACATAAGGATTTAGAACTAGACACATGAAGCAGTATGTCAGCTGATTCCCCCCTACACACACTTTGCAAAAATTGATTCACTAAAGGTGGAGGTAAAGTTTAATTGGCATTAGATTTTACCTATGAAGAGAATATAGTTGATATGCTGTACAAACTTCACAACGATCCAACAGGATGGTTGTGATTCTATACTTGGATGAAAACATTGAAATTTAATTGACTGTAATATAACCGAAGATTTTTTCTCAGTATCAGCAGAATAATATATTCATTTTAAACTTTTAGAGAAAACTGCTTCTGTAGGGTTTGATGTATTATGAATGCTGAGTACGCCTCAGCAAAACTGTTTTCAATAAATTGCATTAAACTTCTATGATGAAGAATTATAGCATCTTCTCAGTTTTCACAGGTTGTTATACTGCACAGCAGTATAACAGTTTTACAGTTGCTGGCTTTGACTGTAAATGTAAACATTTACAAAATTCAAAGCAGAATGCAGTATACCGCAAAAGAAATAAATTGCATCTTAGTCTGGATTCCAATTATGCTTTGAATAGAAATTGTCTTCTATATTTTTCTTTCTTTCTTGAATCTTGTTTTTTCCCCCTTTCAGGTATTTAGAAATGAAAAACGATCCCCTTACCTCTCATTGTTACTAGAATGTTAACATACAAAGTGGTCTTTGAAGCACCTGAGCTAAGACAGGTATTCAAAATGAGTGCTGAATCACAGCAAAGCAACCTGTGCTTTGAAATGGCATCTACAATTTCCAAAGAGTAGCATTCAAACAACAGATCAAATCTTTAACAATACTGCAATGGAATTCTCATAAGGCCCAATTGAACTAGAAGAATAACAGCAAACTTTGCCTTTCTGTTGGTAAATTCAGCAGTAATTTACATTGCAGTGTAGGCAATAGGCTTAACGTAATGTTGGCAAACCAAGCAAGCTGGAAAACTAGCAAGAATTTTTTTTTTAATGCCTGATTATTCCATCTATCTTGTTTACATATTTTACAACCTTGATAATATTAAGAGCACTTATTTTCGTATGTAATATGGCACTTGTTATTGTTGCGGAAAAATGTTTCTGTTACAGCATTTTAAGTTTGTTTATTTTCAAGTTCTGGATTTATTAAGATCACATATAATTATATGAAATTACTTTATAGTAAGTCAGACAATAGGCCCTTTTAGCCTAGATTTCTTCAACCTTTCAGTTTTTTTCAGGGCAACGTCCTGACTCTGCTGACTCATGGTAATGAGAATTGTAGCTTGCAGTAGTTGGAGAAAGCCAGACTGCAAAAGTCCAGTTAATTTTGTTTGATTGGGTCTTGTTAAAAAGTATTAAAATACACAGAAAGAATATGGTCTTCCAAATAAGGCTTTTGATATGTGGTTCTCTTTCCCTGCAGGCAGTTCCAATCAGAGAGACTCAGCCTGAAGTTTGTCGGGTGACTCAAGTCTCTCACCCTTCCTGTTTTATATATCCATGAAGCCACTTAGTGAAGCCAACCATCAATGTATGGTTCGGTATTACTGGTTAACCAAGGGATTTGTGTTGAGATCTTGCCTCAAGGGATTTGTGTTGAGATCTTGCCTCAATGCCTGAAGGCTTTTTTGTTTTCAATGAGAAGGAATATGCTCAAGTTCAAGAGGTCAATAACAATACTTTCAATGTTTGTGTGTGTGTGTGTGTGTGTGTGTGTGTGTGTGTGTGTGTGTATACAGAAAAGATATCTATCTATCTATCTATCTATCTATCTATCTATCTATCTATCTATCTATCTATCTATCTATCATCTATCTATTTTCTATATCTATCTATCTATCTATCTATCTATCTATCTATCTATCTATCTATCTATCTATCTATCTATCTATCTATCTATCTATCTTCTATGTATATCTGTCTATCTGTCTATCTATCTTCTATATCTATCTATCTATCTATCATCTATCTATCTATCTATCTATCTATCTATCTATCTATCTATCTATCTATCTTCTATATTTATCTATCTGTTGTGTTTGTTTCATTTTTCATTTTTACATAGATATGTTTGAAAATGGATTAATAAAAATATATGGTATTAAAAAATCTCTGACATGACCTAGTGGCTACAGATGCATGCTTCTTCTGATACTAGAGATTCTCCATCTTGATTCTGATACTTCCTCATACAGAACTGTCATCTGGACTCACAGTTTCTCCTCAAAAAGTAGTTGGCTGCTATGACCAGGAAGACTCATCTGAATGTTTTCCTCAACTTAGAATCCATCTCATTCATGACTCCTTGGTTACCTCACTTGCGGCTATTTGAAGACCCCCATTTCTCCCCCATCATTTCTTGCTGCATAAGATCCATCAAAGCAGGCCAGCTTCTTGGCTCATCCATTACACAGATGGAATCAAGGAAACCATCTGAAATAACACTCCCCCCCCCACCCTGCAAGATTCAAACTGCCCTGACACTGCATGCTTTTAAATAATCTTGGAAAACCATTTTGGGATAAGGCATGATATGAGAGTCAGTTTGCTCTATCGGTTAAGACCGCAACTAGAAATTGGGAGACCATGAGTTCTAGTCCCACTGGCTGGGTGACTTTGGGATTGTAACACTCTCTCGACTTCACAAGGTTGTTGTTGGGGGGTGGGAATAGGAGAAGCAAGTATTAGGTATGATCATCGCCTTGAGTTATTTATAATAAAGGTAGGATATAAATACATACTAAACATAAATACGATATCTATCTGGTGTGTAATATCTGCTTATATGGGGGTATGTCTGATCCCTTCACCATTATATTTAATTTTTTTGTTAAGTTTTTAGTACTGTATCTATTTCCAATCTGTACACTGTCCAGAATCAGTGTTGAGTTGGGTGGTGTTAGACATCTGAATTATACATAACTAAATATGAATTGCAAAAATAAAAAAATTAAAAATCCAACTAACTACTAGGGGGCAGCAAATAGACACAAAGCGCTCTCAATCTTATTGCCATCTGGTGATCGTCTGGGGTTTTGCAGCCCACATATTTGCAGCTCTACTTCTATGTTATTAACCCTCCTATCATCCTAGAGCAGGGTTTCCAAAAATGTGAAGCATAGCTCCCTGGAGGAGGTGCAGACAGAGTCCAGAGGAGGTGTTAAGAACTTTTTAATTACATTGTTAAAATAAATCTACCTTTCAGTTTCAGTGTATTGTTTTCAATGTTCTTTGATTGTATGTTTGGGTTTTTAGAAGAGGTGTGTACATTAACATTGCACTAAAGGGAGGCTTGATGGGGAAAAAAATATAGGAATTCCAGTCCTGAAGTTTCAAATATTCCAAGACGTCCCTCTCCTTTCTCAAAGTTGGAGCACTTGATAATTAAATACCTCCATTTTTCCATAATTCTTAAAGGCAGACAAATGAAGTCTTGTATAGCCAGGAAGCAATAAAGGAAGGAAGGTTTCATTTTCCTTACGACATGCAACAAGGTATGGGTCTGCTCATGGGACACTAAGGTTTTGTGTTATGTATGTGTATACCTAGAATGCATGTAAGTGCATGTATAAAGAGAGAGCAACAATTCCCACCAGGAAGAAGCTAGCCAAGTACCGAAAGACGAAAGCCAACAACAGCAAACAATGGCTGTCAGGAAGAAGGCAGCGTCCTGCAGCCCCTTCTAGGGTGCCACAGTGGAGTTAAATAAGAAAACAGCAACTGGAAGCAATGAAGAAGGAAAGAGAATTATGAAGTTGGCTTCTTGGAAAGCAGTTGAAAAGAAATGAAGAAAACAACAGCAGCAGCAGAACTTGTTCCAAAAAGGACAAACCTTCTCTCTCTAAGTTTCTAAGGTAGGGAACCACTAGACAGTAGTTCCCAAGTCAGTGGAGATAACTTGGTTTTTTTGGAACACCGTCTTCTAGAACAATTTTTGGAAAGCCTGCAACAAATATCTACAAATGAAAAAAAAAGTATTGGCGTCATATTCACAGACATCAAGTGCATCTATCAGACGTGACAGGTCTGTAGAACAAAAAGTTTTTTTTGCAATTGCATTTGAAAAACAATCCAGAGCAACAATCTCCAACTATTGAAGCTCTGTGGACCAGCACAGAGGTGGAATTTAGCCAGTTCTGACAAGTTCTGGAGAGCCAATAGTGGAAATTTTGAGAATGGGAAGAGAATGGGGATTTTGCAGTATACTTCTCCTGCACGCCCACAAAGCCATGCCCACAGAACTGGTAGTAAAAAAATTTGAATCCCACTACTGGACCAGCGGCAGTGGGGCGGTGGGGGGGGGAGAGAAAGGATGGTTGTGGACTGCATAAGAGGCAGGTGCTCATAGCTTCACTTGTGCAAGCAGTAGACACTTGTGTAGTGCAGGGGTGTCAGACTCAAGGCCTGCGGGTCACATTTGGCCTGTGGAGTGCTTAGATCTAGGCTGCAGGGTCACCCTGGAAAAAACGAAGGACCGCCCTGCGGTGCCTCTGCTAGTGAAAACGGAGCTCGGGAGAGTTGCATGCCCCCTAAGGTCAAACACAACTCTAATGCGACTCCTCAATGAAATCGAGTTTGACACCCCTGTGCTAGTGCGTGCAGCTCCCTTTGTGCAAGCAGCATTCATGCCTGCCATTTGCACAAATAGGTACAAAGAAATCACTCTACACAAATAGATACAAAGAGCCTGCTGCTTGCACAGCCCTGTTCAGAACCAGTCGTGGCCTAGGGACTCCTGAACCAGAGGACAAATGCACCCACAAATGCACTTACATTTGTTAACGTTTATTTTGTGTATATTGGGTTTTCATAGTGTACTTCTAAAATTTTTAATAGCACTGTCCTCCTGAACCAGCACATCTTAAATGCCAACTCTCAAGAGCCAAAGTGGAAGAAGGGAATCCTGTTTTTAAGGTTTTTGAACATATCTTGCCAGTTATTATATGGCACAAAATACTGGGCTAGATAGTCTTTTGGCTGGCCTGATTCAGCAGGGCCGTTATAAACTTACACCTACATGTCATGGAGACCCTCGGTTTAGTTGTGCTTGTAAGTATCCTGTAAATGACATGGAAGGTTTAAAACAAGCAGGAGATGCCTGTTTCCAATTCACCCTGGTCTGGAGGGAGGAATCAATCTTCATGGTTGTGTCACTTGAAAATGGCCAGTTTTTGAAGATACACAAAAACAGCGTAGTTTGGACTTGTTCAAATTGTTTCCCCAGATGTTAGTTGAACTCAAATAGTTTTACTTTGCCACGTTTTAATTCTAAGCACAGTCCATGTGGACTAACAGGAATGGTTAGACACATGTAATCTGACAATTTAGTACTAAGCTTGTTTAATAACAAAGAAAGGGGACTGAATTTGATAAAAGTTCAATTCCTAAGTCGGTTTATTTAAGAGCACCCCTTAATTTGATTTACTGATTGCAGAGTTTACACTTGGTTTTTTTTTTAACACAAATAATTTGGCTGACTGCTAGAGCTAGTTTTTTTAAAATGTAAATTCCACAACAGTCTCCTAAGAAAGGCCTTTCCTATAAAGATGTTTAAAGATTACAGACTCAAAATTGAACTTAGTGTTAACCACTATCCTTATTGGAATGGTAAATGATTGGCAGTTACTGTCTGTGAAACTGGGAAAGTAACTAAATAATCTTCTAAATTTTTAGCTGAGGCAAACTGTTCTTCCTCCATGCAATTAATACTCACTTCTAACAATATTATTTTATGGAATATTCAGAAGGGTTTCATCGAAGTAAGTCTACTTTTCCCAAAATTACATTATCTTGCCTTGAATATTTTACTTATTTATGAATCTACTTGAATAGCTTGAATAGCTGATGGAAAAGTGAATTTATTACCCCAGGATAACATTAGTTAGATTATACATACCATGGACATTCACTGATTGGTTTAAAAAAAAATGTAAACTGTATTTTGAACATGAAGCTGCATTTTGAACCTCCCAGAATAGGGGAGATGAGCACCATGAAATTTTATAAATAAATAAATAAAATAAAATTAAAAAATTGGCGAGAAGCAACAGGCGAGAGGCGCAAGTGAGTTTCAGTACTTTTTATTGCAAGAGTAAGTGACTGCGCTCTGCCGGCTGGGCTGCTGGAGCTCGCCTTTTAAGGAGCTCCAGCAGACTAGCCGGCCAATGACAAGTCGTTTAAACTTCCCAGGGTTTGGGCAACCAATCCCCGGTGAGCATGTGAAAACATGTAAATTAAGGAGCTCCAGCAGGCCAGCCGGCCAATGATAGTAGTTTAAATTTCCAGGGATTTGGCCAACCAATCCCCGATGAGCATGTGAAAACATATAAATTTAACAACGTCCATACGTATGTAACATGTTAGTTGTCAGGCCTGGAAGCTATCTTGGGCATTGGCTCTTCAGGTCTGCCACATTTAGTGCTGTAGGAAACTGGGAGGGGAGATTGTATGGAGCTGGGAAGATATATGGTCAAAATAACATTCCTTTCTCCGAGAGTCAAGGCCATTCTCCCCTGCACCTGGAGGGGTGTGACTGGGGAGTATCTCCAGTTAGGACAGTGCATTGATTGGACCATGTGATGGACTTGTGGATGCTGGGGCAGATACTTGGACTTTCATTTGGATGGGGAAAACCTGGAAGCTTTCAGATTCAGGTTTTCCTAGATGTGCCAATATGACATCCCTAATAAAATGGAACTTTGAGGAATGCCTAGCCTCGGAGTCTTCTTTTGTTGGGGTGAGTTACTTGGAACTCTGATATCACTGATGAACGTATAAAATCTGAGTGGTAATTTACGGGGAGGAGGATGTCTGTATATATGTATAAGTACATCTGTGTGTGTGTGTGTGTGTGTGTGTGTGTGTTAGTTGTTGACCTTAAAATTTAATACTAAAACATTTATCCAAACTGTCAATTCAATATGTTTAATGGCAGAGATCTGAGGCACATTATTTCTTGTGTCTACACATGCATAGTACAATTGAATACCCAACCGGCTTATCCCTGATTATGATGGCATGGAAAAAATCCTGTGTTAAACCAACTTCATTCTTCTCACAGCAGTTCCTAGAGCCCTGGCATATTATCAACACAGAATTGGCATCTACTGTTTTTTCTTTTTTAGTTTAATTTTCTTTTTTAATTTCACCAGTTAGAAGTATATTGTCTATTAGAAGAAAAGGACCATTTTCCTTGGGAAAATTCTTAGCTTGTCTAGGATAAAGCATGAGACAAGCCAATAAAGGCTTTAAAGGCTCCATGGAAGCCAGTCCATGTAAGTTTTATCAGTAGGGGAACGGTAGAAGTACTTCAGGATACAAGGACAGGAAATGTGCAATCAACTTGTAAACAAGTTCCTTCCCTTTCCCCTTGCAATACTTCAAGGACTCACTGAGCTGATGAAATATTTTGGAATGATATCTGGCTAACCTTCATCCTCAGAGCTTATACCCGATAAGAGCAAAGTGCAAGAGTCAAGTTCTAAAATGGGCTTGATCACAATAGCGGCCACTCAAGAGTAGCTAGGCTATCAGGCAGCTGTCATCTTCTATATAGTGCTGAGCTATGAAAATATCATGAACTCTGTAAAGAATAATATTTGTTTTTTATTTTATTAAAATGCCTCTCTTATCACAGGCTGACTGCGGAGTCTCTAATTACTGTGTCATTTTTAGGAATGAATAATGACCCTCTGGTGTGATATGTCGATTGTCTACCTGTTTGTAAACAATGACCTTCTGATTCAAATTCATCAACAACAACCAGCTTTTCATTACCATATCAGCACCGTTAATTGATGCTACTTGTTGCTCCAGAAAATAGACAATGAAACATTGCAAGCTTGCAATAAACTTTGAAAACAGAAATGGAAAATCTTCATTTTAAAGAGAGTATCCCAAAGCCATGATTTTTTACAGTTCTGCCAGTGTGCACAGCGTGACTACTATTTTGAGACAACCCAGGAGCAAAATACAGAGGTTTTGTCTTGCAAACAGTGGTTTATATACAGGATTTATATATACATACATATATACATGTGTCAGGCAAATACTAGGCAATCAATGCATCTTAACTGACCACAGAGAATCCTATTCCCTACATTTCTGCATTGGGTCAGTTTATACAATTTATTGTATAATAGATCTTTGTTTGATTGCTTTTTGAGCCTTTTAGTCTGCAGGAAACCTTTGAACTATGGTGCTGGAGAAGACTCCTGCGTGTCCCTTGGACTGCAAGGCGATCAAACTGGTCAGTCCTAGAGAAAAACAACCCTGACTGCTCTTTAAAAGGCCGGATCTTGAAGATGAAACTCAAATACTTTGGCCATCTAATGAGAAGGAAAGACTCACTGGAGAAGAGCCTAATGCTGGGAACGATTGAAGGCAAAAGAAGGAGACGACAGAGAATGAGGTGACTGGATGGAATCACCAAAGTAGTAGGCATGAGCTTAAATGGACTCCAGAGGATGGTAGAGGACAGGAAGGCCTGGAGGAATGTTGTCCATGGGGTTGTGATAGGTCAGACACGATTTCACAATTAACAAAAACAAGCATGCAGGAAGTATTATTTTTGGAGAGGGGATAAATCCCTTTTTCCCCAATAATTAATCTTTGCAAGATTAATCTTGCAAAGTTTTAAACAGTCTAAGAAAGAAAGACATCATTGCATGATACATATACTGGGAGTAGACTCTTTAACAACATTTTTTTAGCATATCAGCAGGTTGTACAAATTTAAATTCTGGTTGAAACAGAAAAATAAAAAGCTTTGATCACAATATGAAACTATGGCACCTTTAAAGCTTAGGCAGTTTAGCCATGGCGTGTCATTTTATTCAAATCTGGAATGAGTTGCAAGTAATAATTAATTCTCCCTTCCAGGTATAAGGCATCAAAGAGGGTTGTAGGAAGGGCTCCAAAATGCATCAGTAGCATCTTTACTATACCTGCTTTTAAAATATTCTGTAGAAATGCAACATTTTTATTGCAGAAGCAAAATGACTGGAGGAACCCACAGCTGCTTCCAACATACGCCTCTTGTTTTATAAACAAAGTGATGCTAATTTTAAGGTAACCAAGTTTTTATTTAATAGAAGGAAAAGTCTCTGTTTTCAAGCACTGACTTGGTTTCCACTAGTAATCCAGTGGCTTCCCCACTGCTCCTGAAATCTGGAAGACAATGAACCACTTGAACTACACTGTTCCAAGGGGGACATTTTTGTTCCAGGAATGTCACTGCAAAACACTTTGTCCTACATTTCAAAGACCAAATTGCTGGTGTTCATTAAGAATTGCCAAAATACTATCTGAAAAACTCATCTGTTTTCTTCCCCTTGGAAGAAATGTAAGAAAAAAGTAAGGGGAAAAAATCTTTCGTGATTAACTCAAAGTGGACACTCCCAAAAAATTTTAATTTCTCTCACTCTGAGTATCTCCATATCAGCCAACTAACCTAGTTATTAGAGGTGGCATTCACTTACCTTCCCTACCGGTTTGCAAATGTGAGCATGCGTGCATGCGCTTTGGCTTGAAAACATGCCTAAATGGGAGGGCATAGAGCTGGGGCGGGTGGGCAAGCCTGCCTGCAATTTCTACTATCGGTTTGGGTGAACCGGACCTCTGCTAGTTATCTTCAAAAACATTTGATTTCCATTTCTCCCTGATTCAAGTGTGATTCATGAGTGCTGAGCATTCTCAGCTAGCATTGAACTATTTTGTTTCTCCTCCCTTTGGAGATTTTCTGCCCTAAAGTTTTTTCCCCCCTACTTACAAACTTGGGATTCCTCCAAATATACAATAGTCTGACTTCTATATGGGTGATTTCTGTTTTGGCTGTATAACAAACAGCACTCAGAGAATAAATATGAATAAACATAATCCTAAACAACTCTGCTTATTACTGTTGTCGAACTTCTCTTCAACATCTCAATCACAAAATGCTAATGGAAGGATATTGCTACTCCCCAAAAATACCCTGGCCACTAAGAAGCTAATAGTCATACTGTATCAGATTTGCCCTGCATTCTTGACATTCATTTCCCTAAAGAACATCATATAGTGCTTTTTAAATTTAGTCATTATGGACAAATATCTCTGTTTTTTCAGTCTAATTTATGAAGAAAATGAGGTTGTTCTGTTGAGACTTTCATCCATTTCACTAATTAGCTCTGACAACTTGCAATATATCTTATTCCTGCTTTCTTCAAAATGACCAATCACTGATTTTATTTTATTTTTAAATTCCCTTTAACGGAAGAGTAGAAATAACAGATTTAATCTGAGGAATTAGAAAGAAAAATGGCTCCGTATGTTTACCCTCTCCCCATGAGAAAAATCACATTTCATGCTTTCACCTTGCTTTATTTTCAAAAAATAATCTCACTATAAGAAAGTATTCTGGTAGAAAGTTTTTCTCCCCCTGTACTTTACAATTGTTTTAAGATTTCCTTTCCAAACAGACCATAAAGATAGTGTGATTGTAACAAAATGTACTTTCATATAAGACCATGATAATAATCAGTAGTGGCCAATTAGCAAGAAGTTATTTGGCAACTCCTTTATACAGCTATTAAAAGTAAATTAATTTAAAATGAGCTCTATAGATAGTGTATCTAAATTGCCCAAAGGACTCTCATAACAGCAGAAAAGCTTAATTTAACCCTTGCAAAATTGCAATGGCTGACTCTTAAAAGAGCCCATAAGAAAAGTTAGGAGCTTTTTAAGAGAGGCTGGTTCACCTTTCTTAGTCACAAGCAGTGGTGGGATTCAATTTTTTTTACTACCGGTTCTGTGGGCGTGGCTTGGTGACTGTGGTGGGCATGGTTTGGTGGGCATGGCAGTGGAAGGATACTGTAAAATCACAATTCCCACTCCACTCCAGGAGAAAGTTACTGCAAAATTCCCATTTCCTCCCGATCAGCTGGGACTTGGGAGGCAGAGAATAGATGGGGGCAGAGCCAATCAGAGGTGGTATTTACTGCTTCTCCGAACTACTCAAAATTTCTGCTATTGGTTCTCCAGAACTGATCAGAACCTGCTGAATACCACCTCTGGTCACAAGCATATTTTACTGTTGTCTCTGTTGAGTCCAGGAGCTTCAAACATTATCCCTCATATCGGCACTAATATGTTAGAGTTACAGTGACCGGGTTGAAAAACATGGTGTGGTTTATTTGATTTTGAAGCAGTATTTTGTATGAACCCACACACTGTGATTTGTAAACCATAATTATGACTTAGTCTTATGTGTAAATAAGGCTAGGGTTTGTTTAATAAACTATGGTTAAAAACATGCTTAGCATAATCTGTGCATGATGGGCCTATTATATGTATATGTATACTATATATGCCAAGTGTATATGTCAACTACAAAGCATAGGCTCCCGCTATAAAATGTCAGAAACACTGGATACTATTCTCCTGTTGTTATGCAGACCAGATCAGCTGCAGCCCATTCAAACCATTCAACAAAGTAATAGGAAAAATAAGTGAGGGATTATTTTATAGCAATGTCTCCTCCCTTTTCATTTTTCTCTAAAGAATGAGGTGTCCATATGCATGATCAATCAAAGGGAAACATGATTTGGATTAGCCATCCTGGCTGCAGATCAAAAAGGATGGGCGGTTGTGTGTGAACTATCTGACTACCTTTGTGATTCAATTCCACAAACCCATTGTTGCTTTTTCAGCCTATCCTACTTTTCAATTTTCAACCCTGGAATTGGGAATTTTTCACGCCTAGAGTCGGGAACGACCAGCACATATATGCAAGGGGAACTTTTATCTTTACCTTACTTTTCATGACCATTGTAGGAATAAAATACAAAGCTTTTTGGATAATTATACTGAAGTAGATTGGTATGGGAAAAGGTTTTATATAAATGAAAGAAATAAGAAAGTAAATACAAAGGGATATGTCAGAAATGACACACACACACACACACACACACACCCTCCCTTCCGAATGGCTGAATTTTGAGACACAGTTTGTATCTTGAAAAATGACACTCAGGTAGAAACTGATGCCTTCAGTAGCCCCCATCTGCTAATTAACTGAGAGTTCATTCAGAAGAACATCATTTAAACAGCTACAATTGATTTTTGTGCTAGGGCTCTTAAACCTCAACTAACTATAGACAGAGATGGAGAGATCAGATATAAATTATAAGACTGCAATTGTGGTTAAAGAGCCAAGGTGGCGCAGTGGTTAAATGCAGCACTGCAGGCTACTGCTAGATCAGCAGGTCAGCGGTTCAAATCTCACCGGCTCAGGGTTGACTCAGCCTTCCATCCTTCCGAGGTGGGTAAAATGAGGACCCAGATTGTTGGGGGCAATATGCTGACTCTCTGTAAACCGCTTAGAGAGGCCTGAAAGGCCTATGAAGCGGTATATAAGTCTACTGCTATTGCTATTGCTATATTGTTAATATCTATATCTCGGGTGTAGGATGAGGGCAGTGGTGGGATTCAAAGAATTTAACAACCGGTTCTCTGCCCTAATGACCAGCTGGGTAGGCAGGGCTCGGTGATCATGTGACTGGGTGGGCATGGCCAACACAACATCACTCACATTGATGGGCGCTTCACCTCAGCTTTTACAATGTAATAAGGGTTAACCAGAGAGGCAGTTTCTGTAAGCAGGGCAATAAAGATTGGGCTAGAAACAACACCAGAATGTTTCCTGAACCCCCCATGCAATGCACATGCAGCCCAAGTGCATGTGCCCCACTCCTGCGTATGTGTGCATGACCCTCACCCCCATGCATACGTGTACATACCCCCACGGCCCACCTTGTGCATGCATGTCAGAGACCCGATGACCAGCTGGCAGGAGCCGTGCTCACATGTGCAGTGGAGCTGAACTAGGGCAACAGCTCATGTCCCCATAGAGAGGTGCTTCACACCACCTGTGACACACCTGCCATAGGTTTGCCATCACAGGTCTAGGGCAACTTACATGGCTTATTACCACTTCTTCTATTACATAAAGCAATGATTCTCAACCAGACCCCCCTTTAAATACATTTTGTGGCCACGGACCCCTAAGACTTAAATCAATATTTAAATCCTAACATTTCTTCAAGTCTTTGCCCCTGTGGCATCTGTGGATCACAGATTGGGAACCATTGACATAAATAATTCTCCTAGTCCAGAATTTCTATTGAAAAAAAAATCTGAGTCGCTTCCTTCCCTAATATTTTCATATATTTTTTCTTGGAATTTCAAAGAACATAAACCATCTGATGATTTAGTTCAAAGAACTCTTTCTTATATTAAGTTTGCACCACTTCAGATTGGAGAGGCTCATGGGATTGATGGTTGCTCCATCCTGCTGTATATTTTAGAAAAATCAATGACGAGGATAAAGGATCTATTTTTCTAACTGTAACACTATTTTTTCATGTGGCAAATGCAGAGCTCAATATGCCTCAGCTGAAGACAAGTTTAACAAAAGGACAGTAATTGTATACTTGTGGAATAGTCATGAAGTTTTTATTAAAGACACGGAGCTGAGGTAAAATAGAAAAAACAAAGAAAGAGGTAGTTGGAATGAGAGATATTTAGCAGAGAATACAAAGCACAATAGGTAAAGGCCGTAAACAAATAATTGATAAATTCTGACATTGTAGACCAAAAAATGTCTCCATTTTGTTTTGCACACAGAAAGAGGAAGTTCTGGCCTTTGTGTGCAAATAAAACACATTTTCTGATTTTAGAAAATGCATTAGAATATGATAGTAAACCAATAAAAATGCTGATCCTAAATTGTGTCACATCATGTGCATTAAATGTATTATTAATGACACTTTAGACACCTGACAATCCAAGTAAAACAAGCTGCAGCATTTCTTAACCTGTTTGTGCAGCTGTGAAAGAAGTGGAACATTTGAACAATCGAGTCCTCCTTATTGTAGACTGCCCTTCCAACTCAGGTGTTGAACACTGTGGATTTGGAATGGTGAAAACACAACCCACAACTCAGCCCTTGTTGATCTGAAGCAAATAACACATTGTAGAAATTGCAGAGCTTTTGTCCTCTGGGTACCAGCTTACCTGAAAGTAAACTGAAAAGTAGCATAACAGATGTCAGCCGAAGTATTAAGATTCCATAACTGTTTGTCAAGGAGGAAAGCAGCTGATATCTATCTTTCCCACTATATTCAAATGAGAAAAACAACTAAAATACAAAACTGAGAGTGCAAAACAATCCTCCCCCTCCTCTCTCTCTCTCTCTCTCTCTCTCTCTCTCTCTCTCTCTCTCTCACACACACACACACACACACACACACACTACAAGCTTTCCATTTTTTTGATGACTTCAAAGATATATATTCCAATGACTTCTACTGCAGCTAAATAATGACTACCCCAGTCTCTTATACTATCCAAGATTCTTTCTATGAATTTTAATTGTAAATTCCTTATGAAGGATACTTGTCTTGTTTAAATAAATTATTATGGGGTCTTACTTTGAATGTACTTGAGGATAATTGACTAAAACATTATAGATCTAGTGTAAAGATTTTGTATAGGGATGTGTGAAGTCCCTAATATATGGATCCTGGGCATTTTTGTGATTCACCTGTTTTGGAAAATGAGTCCAATTGTAGAATGTTTCTCTTTGACTAGCAAAGAAGATACAAGAAACTTCCCCAGGGATGGGGAAAATGGCTAAAAATAAGACCACACAGAACACTCAATGATAAACATCTAGGAATCAGAGAACAAGAACACAGTGCCAGATTTAAAAACTGAAAAACAATATCCAGCAGGCTATACATTTTCTAAATAGATTTGTAATAGTTAACTTCAAATTTAGCTCTGCTGAGCCAATATGACAAAGATTTGGCAACTAGTAACATCCAAATTTACCTTAAATCAGATGCATTTTCAATGATGACAACTGGCTTGGGGTGAAGTGTCTGCTAGAACCCTCTGGCTAGAAGACAATGTTCTCAGTCCTCACAATTTGCAAACCAGGTTTAAAGATAAAAATAAGAGATATTTTTAATCTTTCCCAAATGAAAATATTTTAGAATGAGATCATGCAAGGAAAAACAATTAAGTTGTTTTCCCTTTTATATAAATATGAGACAGTTTAAAAAGAAAAAAAAAGAAAACCAAACTTTTAGAATAAGAAAATAACAAAGGCAAAAAATACCTGGAACTATGCTGAGTACTCATTTTCAAGAAACCAAAATAAATTCATACATAAGGTAAAGGTAAAAGTTTTCCCCGCACATATGTGCTAGACATTCCCAACTCTAGGGGGCAGTGCTCATTCTCATTTCAAAGCCAAAGAGCCAGCGCTGTCTGAAGACATCTCCGTGGTCATGTGGCCGGCATGACTAAACACCAAAGGCGCATGGAATGCTGTTACCTTCCCACTAAAGGTGGGAATTAAAATTATTTTTCTACTTGCATTTTTACATGTTTTCAAACTGCTAGGTTGGCAGAAGCTGGGACAAGTAACAGGAGCTCACTCTGTTACATGGCGCTAGGGATTCGAACCACGGAACTACCAACCTTTCTGATCAACAAGCTCAGCGTCTTAGCCACTGAGCCCTACAAATTCATACATACATGTCCAGTAGTATGTAAAATAGTACCCAGCAGAAGCTACATGAGATATACATTGAGAGATTCAATCATTAGCCAAAGCCCACAGTACCAGAAACTTCTGGTGACATGTGGTTATCTCTGTGACATTGGAATTGCATTACACTTTTTTTTTTTCAAAAGAGAAATCATGGGGTTGAATCTAACCCTGGAACTAGATGCACATGATACATGAAGTACATGGTAATGAAGCCAACTACAGAATGATGGAACATTATTCAAAAGGCCAACAGTAGAATCAAAGTTGAGGCAACTTCCATAGCTTGATTTCAATAGTACATTCATTCATTCATTCGTTCGTTCGCTTGCTTGCTTGAAAGCTTTGTTTTTATATTTCCACATTCCCAGAGGATACATAGTACTTTAAAAATAAAGTAAGTCAATCGCCTTTCATAAAAATCCTTTTACACAAGATCAGTTCTTGCAGTCTGCTGGTTAAACAACTATATTCCATGAATACTTCTAAATGATTTGTGTATTGTCCTGGAGGTAAATATCAACTAGGTTCTCCAAGGGATCCTCAGTATTATTTCTATTCAGTGTTTTTATAAATGACTAAGAAGATTACATGGATCAAAGTTTATCACATTTGCAAATCACATCAAGGTAGTAGGTTTATCCCCCTAGATCAGTGGTTCCCAAAGTGGGTGGTACCGACCCCTGGGGGGCAGTGGGATATGTAGGGGTGTGCTAAGAGGCAAGGGGGTGGCAAGGGGGCGCTAAGAGGCAAGGGGGAGTTAGGGGGTGCTAAGAGGCAGGGGGCAGCAGGGAGCGCTAAGAGGGTGAGGAAAAAAAGATCGTGTATTGTGTTGGCTGAAGAGGGCGTCGTCCCTAAGTTGGTAGCTTTCCCTTAGCTAACGGGGAGATCATGCACAGTGTTGTTAGGGGGAAAAAAACCCACCAATCGAATTCTAGTTGAGCTTGCGAGAGAGCTCTTTGCCACTGGTTTAAAAAACGCTCACTTATTCCGTGCCATCCTTTTCCTTTGCATGGAGACACTGCTAGGTAAAAGTAACTGGGGGGATGGGTGATGAGTGGAAGTGCGGTTGCTCTTTTTTGGTGGTGTGGATTTCAGTTAGGGAGGTTTGGATTACCAGCAGGAGGGAGCTTGCATTGCAATCTTCCATTTCTAGCCTTGGAAATATGGGTGTTGTTAAACTCACGGGAGCTTTCTTTGATATAGGTATTGTTTATATATATATATATATATATATATATATATATATATATATATATATATATATATATATATATATATATATATTGTCATACATACATACATACATACATACATACATACATACATACATACATACATACATACATACATACATATATATATATATATATATATATATATATATATATATATACGCGGGTGGATTTTCTTTTGGTAGGGTTTATTTATTCACTTAGCAAAGCCTTAAGCCAGATGTTGACAGACACATATTGTAAGTATTCTGATTTTCAGAGCAGAAATGACAGAAGCAGAAAAATCAAAGAAGAAATGTAGACAATATCGTGTGGAATATCTGAAGTATGGATTTATACCAGCACCATCAAACCAGCAGCTGTCACAATGCCTACTATGTGAAAAAGTATTTTCTAATGAGGCAATGAAGCCTTCCAGACTGAATGAAGGCACATCCTGACAAGGCAGACAAGAACCTAACTTTTTTTCAATCACTTTGTGACAACTTGCAAAAGCGCCCAACATTGTCACACATGTTTTACAATGGTTCCCAACAAAACACTGATGGTTTGCATCATACAACATTTCATTGCTGATTGCTAAGTCTGGAAAGCCACATACTATTGGTGAAGAACTCATCCTACCAGCCATTAGTGAGGCTCTGAGTACTGTTTTGCATAAGTCACTGCATGATATAATTAAGACAATTCCTCTCAGAAACAATTCAGTGCAAAGACACATAGATGAAATGGCTGAGAATGTAGAAGATGTATTGTGCAGCATACAACAGACTTTGCATTACAACTGGATGAATCAACTTTGCCAGGCAATGAATCTCTGCTTCTTGCTTATGTGCACTTTATTAAAGATGAAAGTTTGACTCAAGAGTTGTTATTTGTGAGGCAACTAAAAACAGATACTAAAGGGGAGTCAATATTTCATGTTGTTGAGCAGTTTTTCAAAGACAAGGAAATTCCACTTACCAACATACTAGCTTGTGCAACTGATGGAGCCCCATCAATGACTGGTCCTACCGTGGGTGCGTAGCTTGCTTGAAAAAAGCAGTGCCAAATGTCTTTACCATTCACTGTGTCATTCATTGCCAACATCTGGTTGCAAAAACCCTCAGTGATCACTTGCACAAGTCATTACACAGTTATTGCTGCAGTTAACAAAATTAAAGTACATGCTCTCAGTGATCGATTATTCAGAGAGCTCTGTGTTGAGAATGATGAAGATTTTGATCGTTTGCTGCTTCATACAGAAGTTCGTTGGCTATCAAAAGGCAACTGTGTGAGATGCTTTTACAATCTTTTTGACACTGTTGTGGAGTTTTTTGAAGACAAGAATGCTTTGCTCAGTGGTGAACTCAAAGAGATCAGGCACGACATTGCTTATTTATCAGAACTATTTGCAAAGTTCAATGAAGTGAATTCGCAGTTGCAAGGAAATGAGGTCAATCTTATTAAGGCCAAATGTGTCACCTCTACGTTTATTTCAAAGTTAACTCTATTCAAGTGCAATATAGGCTGTCGTGAGCTATACCAATTTCCGAGCTTGTCTGAGCTAGAAGAGAAAGGTGGGATACAAGATAATGATCTTCAAGTTTTTTGTGACCATTTGGACATGCTGCATAAAGATATGTCTGAGTGATACCAGGATCTTCTTTTGATGGAAATTCCAGATTGGGTGTTAAATCCATTTTCAGATACTGACGCAGATGGGGTAGT
Source organism: Thamnophis sirtalis (assembly GCF_051295495.1). Taxonomy (NCBI): domain Eukaryota; kingdom Metazoa; phylum Chordata; class Lepidosauria; order Squamata; family Natricidae; genus Thamnophis; species Thamnophis sirtalis. The sequence goes on along the minus strand of NW_028261385.1, from coordinate 80,076,861 downwards.
GGAGGAACAACTCATAGAGCTGCAAAATGACATTGAGCTGAAGCCAAAGTTTAAGAAATCATACCAAGAGTTTTGGTTATAGAAAGAAATTTCTGATCGCTATCCTGCACTATGGACAGTGGTTAAGAAGTTCCTTGTTGCATTTCCAACATCATATTTGGTCATCCAACTTCTCTCCAAGCAAAGAAATCAACTCCAGATTACTGAACGTGGTGATTTAAAATTCCTGCTAAGTGACTTAAAACCAGACATTGGGAAACTGGTAAAACTTCATCATATTAAGAATTTACTGAACAGTGAAGTAGTTATTAAATTTTACTGAGTTTACTAAGTTACTAGTTACTAAGGTTCTTGATAAATGACTATCAGACTTTGAAAACCTGGTATCACTGATCATGTTCAGCAATTTTGTTGAATTAACATTAACTAAAAAGGTTTTTAAATTGGATTTTGAATAAATGTGGAATTAATTGTTACAGTTTTGAATTTTACTGTTACTATCTTCCTTCTGTCATACAAATTGCCCAGTCACATGACCCCCCCCAGCCATACTTGGACATTGAATCAAATCTAAAAGGATGATATACATTTTTGAACTCCTGCATGTGACTAGGAAAAATAAAACATGCTAATACAGGATTGAGCTATAGGATGGCAGAGAACTTACCGGGTGGCAGGGTATCTGAGAACTGTCTAGGAATACTGGAGAATTGCCAGCAGATTGGGACATCAAGTTTGATGGCAGCTGATAACTGTCAGACGACCCTGGCCCCATCTCTGCCTCCAATACAGAGCCCTCATCAGAGCCTTTCCCAGACTCCAAGACTGGCCCATGTTCCTTCCCAACCTCCTCACTGTCTGAATCTGCTGCCAGCTCTGCTGGCCACTGGCGGGCCACAACAAGTAGTCTGAAACAAGCCACATGAGGGGTGGCTGAAGTTGTTGAGTAAATGTATGGTTGGTAAAACAGAAGACAGAGGGAAACCAAGCAGGCAAGAAACAGCAAGTAATCGGGCTGAACATTAGAATAAATGTTATGACTGTAAAGGTTGTCTACAACAGTAGAGGACTTCCTCTTGATGGAGCTCTTCAAACTAAGTCTGGGTGTCAATCTGTTGGAAATTGTATATAGGGTTCACTCACTGGGCAGGGAGTCGGACTATATTGTATATAAATCTTTTCTAACTCCTTTCGGATCCTATAATTCTATGAGAACAATATATCTAATTGACATATGAAAGTGATATAAGCGAATAAATAAAGATTCTAGCCTAAAGCCTGCCTATGTTTTGAAAGCAATTTATCACCAGAAAAGCATGGTGAAAACATCCCTAAGGACTGCATTTTGATCTCAAAAATGTCCCATAAAACAGATAATCCTAATTCAGTTAGCAATTTTGAAGATCTTAATTTTGTTAGAGTTTTGCTTTTCATATGGCTCCCTGGAGGAATTTGACAGATCACTGGAAAACAGAATGCAGAATAGGTAGACATATAGTTTGATCCAAAAGGTTTTTCTTACATATCTAAATTCTCAAATATATGTTTTCCAAGTGCTTGAAAATCCGTAGTTTCAAATAAATATATATATATATATATATATATATATATATATATATATATATATGTATGTATGTATGTATGTATGTATGTATGTATGTATGTATGTATGTACGTACGTACGTACGTACGTACGTACGTGTACACACACACACACACACACACACACACACACACTAACCTTCTACCATTCTTCCTTAGTGCCTTCCCATAGCACTGAGAAGAAAATAAAGTACCTGAGGAAGAAACTGATATTTATTATAAAACCAAAATGAGATTTCTTGCAAAAAGCATATTGGGGTAAAATCTGCTAAATCCATTAAGAAAAACTTGGGCTAGATCTGGGATTTTCAAATGGAAATGTGTTTTATTACTACAAACTGCTCCTGTAGTGTAATAATAAGAATGAAATGTTACAATACATTTCAACACAATTATAATTTACAAGCAAAACTATTAGTCACTTCAGATGGATTTCAGCAATATCAGCATTTCAGTATTATACAAGTCAAAGAATCCCCTCAGAAATGAACTAAAATGCAAAATATCCCTATTTCTATTTACATGTGCAGATACTATTCTGATATTCATTTCCGAGAAAAATACACATACAGCTACTGATACACTACAAATTATAGGTGGACGATAGGATCTGTGAATTCTTTAAACTGAGCTTTCACTTGATTTATATTGAGACATTCTGGGTACCACACACTACTAGAATTCAGAGAAATAGTAACAAAAAGGGAAGCATAAAGTACTAATTTTAATTTTAAGAGTACTAAACTGTTTAAAAAGTAAGATCTTTATTTTTAGTGGCATGCATTTGCATTAATAAAACTTATTAACCTTTTCATTAAAGTTTGGATACATTATACAGTTGTTATCTAATTTTTATAATTTGATATTATATTTTTCTAGATGATTTTTCTCTGAAATGAAGGTCAAAGTGATATTGCCTAACAGTGAACATTCATTGCTCAACAGCTAACTGGATTAAACATTCTGTCCAGGGGTGGGCTTCAAAAATTTTAGAAACGGGTTCTCTGCCCGGTTGCTGGGTGGGTGTAGGCTAAGGTGACCAGATTTTCAGATTGGAAAAGAGGGACACCCTTGACCGGGGGGGGGGGGGGGCTTGATTAAAAAAACTTTTTTTGTCAAAAGGTCACCCCAGGACACTGAAACCAGAATAAATACGAATCTGTTGCCAAACAAAATTTTGATCACGTGACCATGAGGATGCTGCAACGGTCGCTAAGTGTGAAAAATGGTCGCAACGGTTGCTAAGTGTGAAAAATGGTCATCAGTCACTTTTTTCAATGCCATTGTAACTTTGGTCACTAAATGTTTTCCCCCTCCTCGAGACTCCTCACTTCTTCCTTCATTCCTCTTGCTTATCTACCTTCACCTTATCTGTCTTCTGCTCTTTCCCTCTCTTCCTTCCTTCCTCCCTCCTTCCATCCTCTTCTTTCCTCACTCACTCCCTTCCTCCTTTTTTCTCTTCCTTCCTCCTTCCATTCTTTATACGATATAAAATTCAATGAGGGTGAAACACACAAAATCTGGCAAAGCTGCCTTGCACCAACCTGGCCTGCCCATAGAATAGCAGCCACTTTGAGACACATAAACCTGGTTTGAACATATTGCATCACAAAGATTTGCAAAGATCACATTTGCAAAAAGGAACATTTCTTGTAGTAAATACATTTTATAAACAATTTAAAAGTAAAAATCCCCCCAAAATAATAAAAAAGGTATTCTATAAATAAAAGAAATCCTTAAAAACCATTGTTAAGTATTACACCAGCAATAATTTATACTGTCACCATTTCAAACTATCATCAGAAATACGAATCTGTTGCCAAACATCAACATTTTGATCGCGTAACCATGAGGATGCCACAACGGTCGCTAAGTGTGAAAATGGTCGCTAAGTGTGAAAAATGGTCATCAGTCACTTTTTTCAATGCCATTGTAATTTTGGTCACTAAACAGCCATGTTCCTGACTTAACAACCACCATGATTCACTTAACGTGGCAATAAAAGGTCGCAAAATGAGGCAAAAATCATTTAACAAACGTCTCCCTTAGCAACAGAAAGGGGGATCAATCCTGGTCGTAAGTCGAGGATTACCGGTAGCCAATTGCAAAAGGCAACTTTACTTGGAACAGGTGAGATTGTGCCCGGATCCCTTTCATGCCAACATATCCATCTTCTGCTCTTTCCCTCTCTTCCTTCCTTTCTCCTTCCATCATCTCCTTTCCTCACTCACTCCCTTCTTCCTTTTTTCTCTTCCTTCCTCCTTCCATTCTTTCAGCTTCATTTCTTTTGCCTATCTACCTTCTCTGTCTTTCTGCTCTTTCCATTTCTCCCTTCCTCTTTGCTTTTGTTCCTTTCTCCTTCCCTCCTTTCCTATTTCTTGCTTCTTCCTTCCTTCTGCCTATCTACCTTCACCTTCTCTGTCTTTCTGCTCTTTCCCTGTCTTCCCCTTTCCTCCCTCCTTCCCTTCTTTCCTTCTCGTTCCATCCTTTCTTCTTTCCTCTCTCCCTCTTTTTTCCCTTCCTTCCCCCTTCCTCTTGCCTATCAACTTCATCCTCTTTGTCTTTCTGCTCTTTCCCTCTCTTCCCCTTTTCTTCCTACCTCCTTCCTTCTCCCTCCCTTCTTCTTTTTCTTCCTTTCTTCTTCCATCTTCCTCCTTCTCCTTCCATTCTTTCTCCTTCCATCCATCTTTTCTCCTTCCATCTTCTCCCCTCCTCCCTTCTTCTTTTCCTCCCCCCTCCCTCCTTCCTTCCTCTCCTTCCCTTTCTCACACACAGGAAGGGGAGGGGGGCTATCTAGTCGCTTTCACAGCATAATTTCTTTATCTAACTTTTAAAAAACAGTGTGCAAATCAAACGAGATTTTCGTAACCTGCGAAGCACCAAGTTATATTATGTTGTTACAAATTCGCAGCTACTCCATTCTTTCTGATAGGGAACTACATTTCCCAAGATGCCTCAGGTCCTCAAAGCGCTGAACGCAGTTTTGCAATTGACTCCAGCGAGGCCCGGTAGCCGCCGGCTGGGGTGGTTGTCAGGGCGATGCGGAGCGGACGCGCCATTTGTTACTGCTTCCAGCAATCAAGACGGACAAGGGAAGCGACTGAAACGGACGCTGGCCGCAGGAGAGCGAGGCTGCTGCCAGCCGTTTCACCTTGCGCAGCGAATTTGACTGGGTCCCGGGGCTTCTGCCGGGCGGCAGAAGCCCGGGACCCAGTCAAATTCGCTGCGCAAGGTGAAACGGCCGGCAGCAGCCTCGCTCTCCTGCTGCGGCTTCTGTTTCAGTAGGGAAGAAAACTTCCTTTCGCTTCCCGAATTTGACTGGGTCCCGGGGCTTCTGCCGGGTGGCAGAAGCCCGGGAAGCGAAAGGAAGTTTTCTTCCCTACTGAAACAGAAGCCGCAGCAGGAGAGCGAGGCTGCTGCCGGCCGTTTCACCTCGCGCAGCGAATTTGCACTGGGTCCCGGGGCTTCTGCCGGGCGGCGGGACCCCCGCACGACGTTCTGTGCGGGCGGCAGCCGCTGCGCCCATGCTCTCGGAGGCGGCGATCCCATTCACGAAGAGGCAGCTCCTCGTGGGCGCAGCGCCTGCCGCCCGCACAGAGTGAATTTAATTGGGATCGCCTGCGGCCGCGAGGACCTCTGCACAAATGGATTCCTCACGGCCGCAGGCGATCCCAATTCACTCAGCCAGGGCGGGCAATTTCTGCACGAACGGACTACTCCTCGCGGCCGCAGGAGAGGGAGGAGGAGGGGGCAGCCGAGCCGCCCGACTCCTGCACGAACGGAGTATTCCTCGCGGCCGCAGGCGATCCCAATTCACTCAGCCAGGGCGGGCAATCTCTGCACGAACGGACTACTCCTCGCGGCCGCAGGAGAGGGAGGAGGAGGGGGCAGCCAAGCCTCCCAACTCCTGCACGAACGGAGTATTCCTCGCGGCCGCAGGCGATCCCAATTCACTCAGCCAGGGCGGGCAATCTCTGCACGAACGGACTACTCCTCGCGGCCGCAGGAGAGGGAGGAGGAGGGGGCAGCCGAGCCGCCCGACTCCTGCACGAACGGAGTATTCCTCGCGGCCGCAGGCGATCCCAATTCACTCAGCCGGGGCGGGCAATTTCTGCACGAACGGACTACTCCTCGCGGCCGCAGGAGAGGGAGGAGGGGGGGCAGCCGAGCCGCCCGCACAGAGTGAATTCAATTGGGATCGCCTGCGGCCGCGAGGACTCCTACACGAACGGAGTATTCCTCGTGGCCGCAGGCGATCCCAATTCACTCAGCCAGGGCGGGCAATTTCTGCACGAACGTACTACTCCTCGCGGCCGCAGGAGGACAGGGAGGAGGAGGGGGCAGCCGCCCGCACGCGGTTCAGGGGCTTCTGCCGGGCGGCGGGAGCCCCTGCACCGCGTGGAACTTCTCTGCCGCGGGCGGCTGCAGCTGCCCCCACCCTCTCCTCCTGCCGCGGCAAGCGGAAAATTTGATTAGAATTAGATTACTCACCAGTCAGCGCAGCTGCAACCTCTTTCGTCTTTTGTAGAAAGGAAATGGAAACTCGCACAAGCGTGCTGAAAATTTCCCATCCCAGCCAGCTCACTGATTGGCTGGAGTCCAGGCCAATCCAATCAGTGAGCGGGAGGCTGGGCTGGCTTAAATTTGTAGGTAGTAGGTAAAAGGCTAAAAGCACGCTTTTTTTGGCGCTCGCAGCTCCCGCCCATCAGCTGCTAGCTTGCTGGGCTGGCTCATCTGGTAGGATAGAGAACAGAACGATGAGCCAGCCCAGCAAGCTAGCAGCTGATGGGTGGGAGCTGCGAGCGCCCAAAAAAGCGTGTCTTTTAAAAAGGCGGGCGGGACGCGGGAAAATGCATTGGAAGGCGGGTGTGTCCCGCCAAAAGCGGGACGTCTGGTCACCTTAGTGTAGGCATGATGGGCATGGCCTAGTCAGCCTCCTGCACCATGGCAGGGGGGCGTTTTTGCACTCACCGGGTGCTGGAGGCCAGGGGTAGGATTTGCGGGTTCACCAAACTGGGCAGAACCTTAGCTAGCGGATCACCCGAACCTGTGCGAACCTGTGATTCTGATTCTAGTTCCACCTTGGCAGTAGAAGAACATCTTCCATTGTATCTGAGGGAAGTAGAGGGTAACAAGGTTTTCCTTGTAAGTCCTTATAGTTGCCCCACTTTCTTCAGGATCTTCTGACCTTTGGGCCTACTCTGCCTAGTGGTAGAAATGGCTCTGGCCACAACTTTAGAATCTTTTCCATAGGAGGGCTTGAAAATGTTTTTGACTCTGAAGAACCAGGGATCCAACTACATGTTCTATTCCAGCATTTTCAATCAATCGATCTTTCAATCAATCGATCTTTAGCAATGGCTTTCCTTATAAAGAGAAGAGAGAATATTTCTGATCATAGGAATGACGTAATACTACTGGATGAAGAGAGTTTTCTGAGGATGTAATGAGGAAAATCTCCATTTGTATTCAAATATAGTCATGATCTTTCTCTTTTCTTCGCAATACGCTTGGCATTCAAATTCTGTGAAATCTTTCCAGTAGGTTCTTGGCAGGTATCTGTATCTTCAAACTATATAAAACATCTGAAGCAAGAATAATTTGCTCTAGTAAGCTTGCAGCTGGAATGGTAGCTTACACACACACACACACACACACACACACACACGAGATGCACTTTGGAGTCACTTGACATTCCCATCATAAGTTAGCCTTTCCTTAATTGAAATATGTCCCTCATTACACTTATTTTATTTATTTACTTACTTTAGTAGGCTACTTAATTATGTGACTCAAGGCTCTGTAGAACAGTTAAAAATATGTAGAAACAAAAAATGAAACCAATGACAACACACAAATAAATCTCACCAGAGAAATAAAACTCTGTACAGTCCTCAACTTAAGACCACAATTGAGCCCAAAATTTCTATTGCTAAATGAGACAGTTGTTAAGTGAATTTTGCCCCATTTTACCTTTCTTCCCAGAGTTGTTAAATGAATCACTGCAGTTGTTAAATTAGTAGCATAGTTGTCAAATGAATCTGGCTTTCCCATTGACTTTGCTTGTCAGAAGATCACAAAAGGCGGGTCACATGACCCCAGGATCATCAAGTGGAGGGAAATCAGGAAGTCCAGGCAGTTCAAATGAATATAAATGTTTAGAATAGAATAGACTCTGGACAAGAATCTGAACTACTAATGGCCAAAGCAAATAGTTGGTAGATAAAAGTCAATGGAATTAGATGTCTTGTGGGAATGAAGGGATTTGAGACTGCTGATGTACTTGATCTTCCCTCAGCCTGATCATCTCCAACAAGGACACTGCAACTGTCATAAATATGAGCCAGTTGCAAAGCTTCTGAATTTTGGTCACATGGCCATGGAGATCCAGCAATGGTTGTAAGTGTGAAAGATGGCCATAACTCACTGTTTTCAGTGAATGGTCACTAAATGAACTGTTAGTTGAAGTTGAAGACTGTGTGTGTGTGTGTGTGTGTGTGTGTGTGTGTGTGTGTGTGTGTGAGAGAGAGAGAGAGAGAGAGAGAGAGAGAGAGAGAGAGAGAGAGAGAGAAAGAGAAAGAGAGAGAGGGAGGGAGGGAGGGAGGGAGAAGTGGGTTCCTGCTGGCATTACTACCGGTTCGGAACCTGAAAATATTTTGCTCATGCACATTTGCACCTAAAAAGGTCTACACATGTGCAAAACATTAAAAAGGGGGGAAAATATATTTTTTCAATGAAGATTGTTCTGCGCATGTGCAGAACAGAAAATCAAGATGGCGCCGCCAAGGATAGAACTGGTTCAGGCAAGTGTCCGGCTGAGTTACTATTTAATCAGCCGAACCGGGCTGAACCAGTAGGAACCCACCTCTGAGGTGTGTGTGTGTGTGTGTGTGTGTGTGTGTGTGTGTGTGTGTGTGTACAAAATAGCACTTGCACAAGTTCACAAATCATCTTGGCCTAGGGCTCCTCGAAAAGCCAATATTTAATTTTTCATAAAGGACAACAGAGTCAAAACCATGTGGACTTCAGAGGGAAATGATGCAGTTCCAGAGGTCAGGGGCAGAGATACACTACTGGAGATGGAACATTCCTCAAAATTATACTGTTTCAGATTTTTTTTTCCATTTAAGATTGTTTATAGTATTGTGTCATGCCAGAAACTGTGGTAATCATTTCACTTAAGGTAAAATACAACAGAGAAACATTTTATCATCTTAATAAACCTTTACTGGATAATAAATGTGTGGAGACAGAAAGCCAAGCTATCCATTTCTGAGATAAGTGTTTATACCACAAGATATCCTGCCAAAATTAAACACATTTAAGTTCAACTGTGGGAAACTATTAACAGCCCTTAACTATCATTTTGCCATTAGTGAGATTTAAAGTGCCTAACTTTGACAGAGTTTGCTTGCATCAGAAATACTTGGAGATATCATTATCATCTACCTAGTGTGCCCTGTATAATAAAATAGCATAAATAAACTTATCAATTTCATTGGAGTCTAGGTAGTAGGTACATGGGTCAAGTAGTGCCATGGACTGTAGCTGTGGTATTAATTGATAATCAATGAGCTTTTCATATCTCTATCTCTATCTCTATCTCTATCTCTATCTCTATCTCTATCTCTATCTCTATCTCTATCTCTATCTCTATCTCTATCTCTATCTCTATCTCTATCTATATATCTATATCTATATCTATATCATCTATATCTATATCTATATCTATATCTATATCTATATCTATATCTATATCTATATCTATATCTATATCTATATCTATATCTATATCTATATCTATATCTATATCTATATCTATATCTATATCTATATCTATATCTATATCTATATCTATATCTATATCTATATCTATATCTATATCTATATCTATATCTATATCTATATCATCTATATCTATCTATCTATCATCTATCTATCTATCTATACATATATATCTATATAAATGTGTGTGTGTGTGTGTGTGTGTGTGTGTGTGTGTGTGTGTGTGTGTTCCAGCTTAACTCCGGAACACCTCAAGCAATTTCAACCAAACTTGGTACACAGATGACTTACTCTCTGGAAACAAATACTGTGGGGATAAAGGTAAAGGTTCTCCTCGCACATATATGCTAGTTGTCCCTGACTCTAGGAGGTGGTGCTCACCTCTGTTTCAAAACCAAAGAGCCAGCGCTGTCCAAAGACGTCTCCATGGTCATGTGACCAGCATGACTAAACACCGAAGACGCACTGTTACTTTCCCACCAAAGGTGGTTCCTATTTTTCTACTAGCATTTTTACATGCTTTCAAACTGCCTGCAGAAGCCTGAACAAATAATGGGAGCTCACTCCATTACACAGCGCTAGGGATTCAAACCACTGAGCTACTGACATTTCTAATCAACAAGCTCAGCATCTTAGCCACTGAGCCACTGTGTTCGTATACTATATAGGACACCCCTAAAACCGCTCAGGATGTGTGTTCTGTTAAGATACAGTCTGTTGTTCCTTAAAATGGCTTCTACTATACTGTTACAAAATGGATTCTATTGTACAGCGCAGTGGAGTTGTCATGGTAATGGCTTCACAGTACTCCACAAGGGGGCTCCCTCTTGTAACGGGGAAAATCCAACATTAGAAATTACGTTTGGTCCGGACATTTTCCCCCTACAAATAAATACCCAGGCAACACCGTGTTTTTGACTAGTGATCAATAAAATGCATCAAGCTTAACAGAGCCATTATAAAAGCTTCATTGGTGGACCCTTCTCCCATTTTTAGAAATTATACAACTGACTGCAGGAAAATGCATATTTGATTAAGGAGCTACAAATAGAGGTGATATGTGACCCTATGACACTCCAAACTAACATTTTCACTTTTTGAAAGCAGATCTCTGACAGGTTTATTATTCAGCTCCACTGATCTGTTCTTCAGTAGTGCCTAATTATGGTTTTCTTTAATGAGGCAGGGACCATGCCTCCATGTAAGCAGGAATTTATAACCTATTAGAACTTAGTGAAGCATTTCCTTCTATTAGATGTGAGACATCTTGAGAAGGAGAGCTCAGCAAACAGATGGCGAGATGAATTCTAAGAAGTATTTTAACGACATTTGGGGCATTAAAACTGAGAGTCATCCAACAGAATCTGACTAAACAGCACCCTGAATAACTCTAAAGAATGAATTGCCAAGACTATAAAACCTAAGTGAAGCAAATATAATTAAGTTTGCCTGCAAAGTGTGAACAGTATTTCATGATGAACTACCAAGGTGCCTACCTTATCTGCAGAATCAGACTCCAGAAATTTCTGAAACTACTTGGAAAGCCATTGACATTTTTGAGAAAATGCAATGGTGGAGAAAGAAAATTCCGCTTTTTCACTGCCTACTCTGGTGTTTGACCAGACTAAAAACCTTGAAAAAAGTTTCTCAGATTAATTAGATGTCTGGTACTCATTTTTGAAGTTGAAACTTCATAAGACAGAAAGTTTTCCCCTTAATAATAAAAGAATGTGAGAAAAAAAAAAACAGAACCTTGCCACCTTGATATGATGTATACATTTCTTATTTAAAAGTAAATCTCAGTGGACTTCTTGTGTTATTATTTTAACCTTCTTCCTAATAAATTTTAACAATCAGAGTTCCAAGAGGTTTATTTTTGGGGTTAGCCAACTGTAGTACAGGACTGTGAGTGGAGACCATCCACACCCTGCGAATAGTCGCTGTAAGCTAAATCTCAAAAAATAGTCTGATAGTGATAAAGAAAGAGATTTTATGTTCCTTATCTTCAAATTGCCACTTCCAGCCAAGTGTAGAAATATCAGATCTGGAATGTATTCCACCAGAACTGGAGGGCTGCTAGCAAGTTGGGACAGACCAAAGTTTGTCATTGCTGCCATTACACCCTGAATTGCTTCAGCCTTGGCAGTTTCTGGCATGAATACTGAGAGCCCAGGACTATCATCCTGGAAATCCTCAACATCAAGTGTGAAACAATTTCTGGCAGCTCATTTAGAGAAACTGCTGAGTGTTACACTGTCAGAACCAGCCAGTCGTGAATGCCAACAGAGGATACTGTCATTTATATGAATAGGAGGTTTGGATAAAGAAAAATCCTATAAATAATAACAACTCTCTTGCCATCCACCCATGCTCCGATGTGTTCTACGTTGACCAAGAATGTCTGGGTGGATCAAATCTGAGTGAAACTCATATTCCTCGCTTTGAGTTTGTGGCATGCTTGTGTTACTTTAGTGAAAGATTTATGACCGCAATAAATACTTATTTTATCACAAGCTGGCTCTATGTGTAGCTGTAGCATACAACAGGTGTCCCCAACCCCTGGTCTGTGGACCAGCACTGGGTCATGGCATGCCAGAAACTGGACTGCACAAGCAAGAGCAGCCCCATAAGCAGGATACAGGCAGCACGTGAAACCATGCCCCCTCTGGTCCGTGGGAAAAACCTCTCTCCATGGAACCAGTCCCTGGTGTCCAAATGGTTGATGGGCCACTGGAATAGAACACTGGTATACTGTATATAATTAATACTTTATAGTTTGTCTGGAAATAACCAGAAGACAGAACAAACATAAAGTACTTTAACATTTTTCCTTAACTGGAATATTAATGCTCCAGCAACCTTCTTTCCATTATTATCCTTATTGAACCCTTTTCATATCTCCTCCTGGTTTTATCTGTAGGTTCTCTCAAGCACATGAAATTAAAATGCAGAGTAGGAAAGAAAGAAATCTCTTTTTTATTTCCCAATTGGCTTGCTCTAAGTATCAGTCTACCACCTATTCCTTAAAAAGCTACTAAGGTCGATGTCAGTGAGTGTCCAGTACATTTCGTCCTGTAAGGCCAAGAGCAGAATTATTAAATGTACTTTGGTTTTAATGTATTATTTCTTTGCAAGAATGAGCACTTGATATATTTGGTATAAATAAGACATTTCTATTTATGTAAAAATGTTACTTGTCTATGGTTGATGGCTTTAAAATAGTTTAAATAATATTACAAATAGTATTCAATGCTCTTGGGTGTTGGATAAGCATTTCATTCTATGATTTACCAAGCAGTTTTGAAAGCTAATTTATATGTAAATGCATGCTAATGCTAAGAAACATAGTCGATTTATTCTTAATACCAACTTAGTGTTCCTTAGCTCCCTGCTTAATAGTTTGCCCTGCTAACATAGTCTAGTTTGATTGGTGTGATTATTCATGGAGAATGAAGAGGAATTTCATACAATTGTGCAAATACTTAAAGACTAAAACTTCAGTGTCACAGCCCTTTATAAATAGTTTGGTGACATCTAAAGATTAATTCCCTTGAATTTGTTATTAAACTGTGCTATATTTCGATCACTTGCAGCTCAGTTACTTCCATGATGAGCCCGTATGGACCCGTACAAACTGTCTCAGAAGTGACAATATCTGTAAAATCATTTGACAGAGAATAGAATGGGAACATAATTATTCAAAAATCATTGATTGCTTATGTGCCATCAAGTCAGTGTCAATTCTTACTGACTACATGGACCTTCTCCAGAATAATCTGCTCCCAACTTGTTCCTTCACGTCTTCCAATGATGCCTTTAATTGATGCCTTCCAATTATTTCTTTAATTGAGTCAATCTATCTTACTAATGTTCATTCTCTTACTTTTCTCTCCCTCTTTTCCCTCTGTTATGGACTTTTCGATGTATGTTTTTAATTTGCTGGGTTCAAATTCAATTACCCCAAAACAATTCTTTTCCTTTGAAAAAGTTTTAAGTTTCTCTGTTTAATTATCATGGTGTTTTAAAGCTTATTTTACTGTTTTTAAGTTAGGTAAAGTCTTATTATTAAAGTCCCCACAATTGTTCAAGTTCATGGGATAGCATACTGCCTTTCCTTTGTAGTCCACTCTTGTACTAATAATGATTTCATTTGCAACCTAATCAACTTTCAAATATTTCACTTTTCTCATCAGTTTCATATTTCATTTAATCGTCTTAATTCCATGATCTGATAGACCCCTTTGTCACTTTTAAAAGAAGCCCCTAAGTTGAAGCAAAGTGATATATAAAAAACTAAAACCTCTTATTTGCAATATAAAGGAATGTCATATTGAACTACTAATGAGGACAAATATTCTTTCTTTTTTTATTTGTAGAGAATTTATATAAACACTAACATATATATTTGAATTTACTCTGGCCTTGAAGAGAAAGGCCTTGGGAGGGGGAAAGGGTTGATTGGTTTTGATAAAGTAGAAAACATGAGGAAGAGACTAAGATCAGTCCCCCCATGGACTGAACAGGCTTTCCAGATTCTGCTAATGTAATCTAAAATAGTGTTCTTCATATTTGGCAACTTTAAGATAAGTGAAGTTCAGCTCTTAGGGCTGGGGAATTCTGGGAGTTGAAGTCCAGGACTCTTAAAATTGTTAAGTTTTTTTTAAAAAAAACCTCCTCTAAAACAGGACACTAGCATTTTATAATCCATGAAAGATCTGTTTCTTGGCTTGGCCTATCTAAAATGGCTGAGATCTTCCTACTAATTTAAACATTGTTCATTTTTCCAGCATAGACCTGCCAATTACAATCTTCTTTTATACAGTACTATTCTCTGTTATTGTTGACAAATAGTTATAGTCAGAAGAGGCTATACAAATGTGGTATCCATATCCTGTCTGCATAAGCTTCCAAAAGCAAAACCAAGTTTTAATAAAACACAGTGATACATAGTTTAATCATTGGCAGCTCAGTATATTTATTAACATTGAAATCTTTAAAGTTTGACTTTCCGGAATAGAGATAAAGATGCAAGACAAAGCTGGGAGAGGAAAATATGAAGCTAATTATTAAGCAAATCCCATTTGAAATCCATCTGTTATGATACTGTCTAAAGGATGAATTTTATTATTAATTTTATTCTCTTTCCTTGTTTAAAATCTGTTTTAAAACTCTTCTTCCATGCTCATAAATATTCAGAGAAGATCAATGAATTGGTCAACATTCATCCCCTCTCATATACTATATCTGAGAGAGACAGCCTTATAAATAAATCTGAAATAGCACCAAAATTTAAATAAATGATGGATTTCCTCTATGCGGATACCATCATTGGCAGTGATGTGGTGGGTTTTCTTGGCATCCCATAAAATGGATCATAGTCAGTTATACAGAATGCCCAGTTCACTTGAGGAAAACTTAACTACTGGTTCATATACATATGGGTCTTTTTCTTCCTCACACATCCTACATATTGCACATAAGCTGCATATTTGAGATGTTAGCAAACACAAAGACAAGCTCTACTCGGGGTGCCTGAGACATGCAAAAATCCAATGCACACATAAACATCTCACCTTTGAGATTTTTCAACTTCTCAATGAATTGTTAAGACCGCAGAAGACCATGCCAGCCAATTCCATATCATGCCAGGAAAACTGCATTAATGCATCCCCGAAAGCCAACAGCAGTTGAGTTCTCTCACAGGGAAATTTACATAAAGTATGAACATGCTGTGACAGACAATTCACCAGGGACATACTGTAACAATGCAAAAATGCTTCCTTTTATATAGGCTTAATTAACTTTAGGCATACTTTTTAAAAACAAAAATATACATTGGGGTCATTGGTGGGTTTCAAATTTTTTTGGAACCTCTTCTGTAGGTGTGGCCTGCTTTCTGGGTCCACTGGTGGAACCTCTTCTAACTGGTTCGGTAGATTTGACGAACCGGTTCTACCGAATAGGTGCGAACTGGTAGGAACCCACCTCTGATTGGGGTCTAAAGGAAAACAAAAGAGGTGAATTCCTGTTTAAATTGGGTAGAAAGTAATTTGTGTCCATTAAGTAATAAACCTAGAGGTCTTGAGCAGTAAGCCAAATTTGTTCTTAAACAAAAAAAGATCTCTGTAAATCCTTGGATCACCAGGAAAATACCCTGGGAAATTTAAAGTGGGTTCCAAGAAGAATGATAGGATTCATATAAGTTTCCCAAATTAATGAAATTACAGCACAAAAAGAAATTCACTAATGCAATGGCCATTTTACCAACTAGGTCAGGAGAGCAACATTTGAGTCAAACGTTTACATTAAAGTCCACCAAATAGTTTCAAATTCTAGAATGCTGCTATGAAAAATAACCTCTTCTTTATTACTAGCACCAAACTATGAGCATGGATCTTGTCCTCTGTTACTATTTTTCCTCCTTTTACACACACACAGAGAGAGACACGCACTCCTACAGAGCCAACCTTTAATGTTTATGCGATGCATACTTTTTAAACTCTCTTTCTCTGCAATAGCCATAAAACACAAAACAATCAGAATATTTCTGGATAGCAGCTGAAGATTCATGTCTCCATTTCTGAAAGCATAACCAGCAAATCCATAAACAAGTTGTGACAGTTCCAGGGGGTACCCACATATCACTGTAACATTCCCTTGCAATGTTCCCCTAGGAGATTATTAAGATGCAGCAATTATCATATTTGCTACTTTAAGTACGGAGAAATTATCCTTGCTGTTTTCTAGATATCTCTGTAATAACTGTGGGTAAATGAAGGTTAATGACAACACATCTAATACAGGGAATAAATCAGTGGTTGGAAGGAGCATTTGCTTTGAAAAAATAAATGAAGCATGACGTTATGGGAGCCCTGGGAAGTCAGCGTCTAAGTTAGCTGAAAAGAATGAAGCATTGCTGATAGTATATGAGAGAGGAGCCTTGGTTGTATTGCAAACTATAAATTCTACAGCACAGTTTATCATATGAAATACATCAAGGTTTCACAAATAATTTACTTTCTTAATTCTGAAAGCTATTACAAAGAAAGATGCCACTTACTCAACTAAAGTGATAGCTGAGGCCCTGTTGGAAACGATGAAATTATTAGAGTACAACTTCTTATCTAATCCTGCATCATTCTTAGATGTTGACTCTAGCCTGAGTGATATTTGAACTACCACGACTAAACAAATGAACCATATTACTACCCAGTAATAACCATATTAGATTTCTGTGCTTTTTTTCAAGTCTCTGTCAAAACCTGAATGCAAATTAAGGATAAAAGCTAGTGCATATTCAGTTATGAATTTCTTCTGGATGGACGTATATAAGACTACGTTTTCCACAACACAACCTGGAATATCGGAAATGTAATTAAATTAATTGCTAATTTAACATATTCTGCTTTACCAAATATGTTACCAAAATAATTGAACAGACAATGTAACACAGATAATACAGACTAATCAAGGTAATCCCTGGTTCACAATCACTTGTTCAGTGCACATTGAATTTACAGTGGTAGGGAATGAAAAAAAAATGACTTACGGTCATTCCTCACAGTTACTAGTTTGTAAAAAAAATTATTAAGTTCATCAGGATATAAAATACAAAAGAAAATGAAAATAGTGGGAAAATGGGGGAGGAAAAAAGGAAGGAGGAAAAGTGTAAAGTAAAGATGGGAAAAGAAAAAAAAGTATTGGCTTCCAATTTTTTGTGTGCATAAGATAATAACATTGCAGCCTCAACTTTTTACTTTTACATTCTAATTTATACCAGCTATTTCTATAACAACAAACGTATCTAATCAGCAAAACCCAAAGTCAAAGTTTCATTTTTTTTCTCACCTCGAGCACAAAATCCAGAAGCGGTTTTCATGAAGAAACAAAGTTAGATGTGTTCTTTTCTTTGATTAAGGCAGTCAATTTAGACATTTCTTTGTCCATTCTGGGAATTAAAGTATCTTTCTATTTTTGTGCATAAAGCATTCTTGCTGCTGTCAACAACAAAGTTCTGATTTTTTTCAAGTTCTTGTTCTTAATGGACACATTAAGCTGACCATTCCTCACTATTATGACCATGGCAATGTCCTCTTTGTTATGTGATCAAAGTTCAGGTGCTTGGCAACTGAAATTTATGACACTTGCAGTGTTCTAGGGTCTCATGATTGCCATTGTGACTTTTCCTGTGAGCATTTGACAAAGTCCATGGGAAAAACTGGATGTGCTTAATGGCCATAGCAAAAAAGTTTGCAAAATTTGGCACAACTCATAACCGCAACACTTAGTAATGGAGGTTCCTGTCCCAGTTTTGGTTATAAGTTGGGGCCTAACTGTACTTATGACCAGTTTTTGAAGTGTTGGAATTCCCTTTATGTAGCAATATGTCCCCATTTTAGGAAGGAATAAAAATCTAGAATAATGCAACTGTGCAACTATCATGAAGGAAATGTAGCAACACATACTTAGAAATAGATAGGAAGTTACAAGATTTGACAACAAGAAGACAAGCAGCAGAAACCCCAAGTAGGGACAAAGAACAGGTAAAGCTTAAGCAAAATATAACTCTATAGGGGCAAAATGACACATAAGCTCATCCACAGTGCAACTCCATAGACAAATGGAACCATAGACTAAAAGCAAGGCAGAACTCCCCAAAAGATAATAACTTTGCCCTATTTCTGGAAATCAACTAATTAAAATATTGTGTTATGTTGTTGTTCAGGGTCTCAGCTCCCAAATTGGACTGGGACCCTTTTGCTGAAGCACTTCAATAAAGTACAGAAGTCCATCTCTCATGTCTGACTCTGATTGGCTTCTATGCCAGGCTGAAGCAATTTTTGGACAACCATACTGCTTCAGAACAATCAAATATAACATAACTCATAGCATCAGTATTGTAGAATTTAGCTTAGATGGGGACCTATAAGCTTTTCAAAAAGCTACTAATTTCTTCACTGTTGACTCTTAGCAACTGCCTGGACAAGTCCCTGCCGTTTTCTTGGCAAGATTTTGGAAGAGATTTCCATTGTCTGCTTCTTAAAGATGAGACAAAACTAGAACTCACAGTTTCTCAGTTTCTGGTCTTGTACTTTAACCCCAGTGACGTGCGGTGAGCTTCATGGCGGGTGAGGCAACCGCGAAAGCCCCGCTGAAGCCACGGCGCCACATCCTCTATAGAGCAGGACCGAGACCAGCTCTATGGTGGACGGCGCCGGGACTTTAAAGTCCTGCCACCGGGGCCCTGCCACCACTTTAAAACCATGACCCCAGGCACCAACTGCTCCAGCGAGACTTCCAGCTCCATACCAGCGGGCAGAGAGGGCGAGGGAGGACTGGAGGGACTTGCTTCGCCGCCCGCCTGCCCGTCGCCTCCAGTCCTCCCTCGCCTTCTCCGCCCACTGGGATGGAAGCCTCACTGGAGCAGTCGGTGCCCGGGGGCATGGCTTTAAAGTGGCGGCAGGGCCCCAGTGGCAGGACTTTAAAGTCCCGGTGCCATCCGCCATAGAGCAGGTCCCGGTCCCGTTCTATGGCAGATGGCGCCGGGACTTTAAAGCCCTGCAGCCGGGGCCCTGCCGCCATGGAGGCTCAGCCACCCCTCGTCCCTCAGGCTGGCTCTGCCGGTGCAGCGGCGCTGCTGAGCCCGCCCGCCCGGCGTCTCCAGTCTTTCCTTGCCCTCTCCGCCCACCGGGATGGAGCACATCAAGCATGTCCTGCTGAATGGCCGGCCAGGAAGGAATGCCGGCACTTTAAAGTGCATGCTGCCTCGTCCGCCATAGAGCGAAACATGTCCTAGTTTGTGGCCGGGCGGCACGCTGGCACTTTGAAGTGCATGCCTCCCGGCCACAAACCAGGACATGTTTCACTTTATGGCGGGCCAAGGGGGTATACACTTTAAAGTGACGGCATGCCTTCCGGGCTGGCCATTCAGCATGTCCTGCTGAATGGCCGGCCCGGAAGGCATGCCGGCACTTTAAAGTGCATGCCGCCTTGGCCCGCCATAGAGCCATACAGAGGGGCGGCGGCATGTACTTTAAAGCACCAGCGTGCCTCCCAGCCACAAACCAGGACATGTTTCGCTCTATGGTAGGCCGAGGCGGCATGGCTTTAAAAAAAATAAAATAAAATAAAAATAAAAATAAAAAATAAAAATAAATGTGCCAGCCCGCGCACCAGCAGAGGCAGGTAAACACACACACACACACACACACACACACACACACACACACAAAATAAAAACAAATTACAATTACATTACAAATATTTTTGAATTCCTCCCCCCTGCCCCCTCCCTCTGACCCACATACCTTCCAGCTGCATCAAAAATGCAAGATTTGGTCTAGCTAGAGCCAGGCAGGCTAGGATAGTTGCTGCTATAGTCACCACGTGGATGACTCTGCTTAAATGTTTTTTAAAAGCCTCTAAACAAAGTCTCATTTGCATAAGGATTTTTTCGCTTTTTAACCCTTGCTTAACTCTTAAAAGGAGAAAAATTCCTTACGCAAAGGAGGCCCATAGTTCTCTTGCCTCCCCCTACAATTAGCACTAAGCAGACTCAGAGTCACTGTGACTTGGAGTCTGGCAGCAACTACCTTGGCCTTTCTAATTATTTTAAAAATTCTTTCCTTTTCCTCATGAGACTGGTGAGGCCCCGCCTCCCCTGCACGTCCCTGTCTAACCCCTACCCCAAACTGGCTCTTTTATAGAGCAAATTTTCTCAGAAATGTTTTTTTCTATCCACTTTGCTAAAAGGATTAAAATGATAGTCAAATGACCTATTTTACCAATACATTGTGCTGTTTCTCCTGCTTTTCAGTGGCAGCAGAATTAAGAGAAAAACTCTCTAAATTTTTGTTACTCTACCTTCAGAAAAAAAATGAAATAAGGATTAAAATTCTTTATGTGACAAGCAATCATTATATCCATTTCTTTTAATTACACAAGTCAAAGGCATTAGATATAACACTTTTCAGAAATATAATTTTTAAAAAATGTTTATTTCAATATGCAAGTGTGAACATATTCCTGTTCTGTTCTTGTCCTGTCATACTAATGATACAAAGGAGAAAATTGTTTAGACTGTGTATGTATGCAATAAATTATCACTGATGTTCTCAAGCACTCCAAACTTCTTTATTGCTATGCACATTAGTTAAACCATTAACTATTTAAACTCTATTTTTTAAAAAAAAAAAATGATTGTTTTTTATTGTGGTTTTATTTGATTGCTGTACACCAGTGGTTCCCAAACTTGGCAACTTTAAGACTTGTGGACTTCAACTCCCAGAATTCTCTAGCTAGCTCTTCTGGCTGGAGAACTCTGGGAGTTGAAGTCCACAAGTCTTAAAGTTGCCAAGTTTGGGAACCACTACTGTACACCAAATCATTTTTTTGTGAGATGAGCAGTTCTAAAAATTTGATAGATTAGATAGATAGATAGATAGACAGACAGACAGACAGACAGACAGACAGACAGACAGACAGACAGACAGACAAACACACACACACACACACACACACACACACAGACACACACACACACACTGATCTGGTGGTCTTTGACCACAATAAATATTTGACTTGATTTGAAATAAACACTGCTCATTTCTAGTATTTCTTTATATGTCTCTGTCCACAATTTGAATCTGCTTTTGTTGTTTATATTTATTATTTAATCAAAATGTTTTGTTGTCATGGAGTTCACTGAAGGATCTCCAATTTATCTTTATAAATAAATATAATTTATTTATTATTCATGTCCTTACAAGTAAAATATACTTAAAGCCATATGAATAATGTCATTAAATTATGGTTAAAACAAACATTGAATCATTAAAACTATGGTATTCCCAAAATTATTAAAAACAGTGTTAAAGATAATAGTGAAAATTAAATAATTTTCTCAATCAGTGTATTTTTTAAATTAACCTAAAATGTAGAAGTAAGTGAATCCATCAATTTATACCATGAGGACATTCTAAACTTTTGCTGCCATCGCTAAAGAAATGGGCTTAGTATGACATTATATTGATCACACGAGCTGTCGATGTGTAGAGTACTTTAAATGTAGAGAGCATCATTCTGGCCCTGTTTGATCTCTTGATGGCTTTTGATATACTCAATTTCTGTTTCCGTCCAGACTGGCTTAGGGGCTGGGCCACAGTGTTGTGGTGATTCTCCTACTTCCTCTGAGGTTGGTTCCAACTTGTACTGATGGCCAGGGTGGGAAGCGAGGAATCAAGGCTCCTTCTCTGGGTGGTCTCTCAGAATGCTACCCTTTCTTTGATCACATCTACATGAAATCACTGATTGTTATTCACCAGGATGCTGTGAGGTATCATCTCTATTTTGATGATACTCAGTTACATTTCTCTATCCCTGATCAACCAAGTGATGGTATCACAGTTCTGTCTCAATCTCTCGAGGCTGTGGGAGTCTGGATAGGGAAGAAAAGGCCTTCTTCTCCTTCTCCTTCTCCTCCCCCTCCCCCTTCTTTCTCTTTGAGTTTTGGAGATATTTTCCAAACTGCAAATCTCATATTAGTATAGAATTCTGACAATAATATATTTATGGTGTGACAAAACATATTTTATTCAAAATAATGTTTTCTTTTATAATCCAGATAGCCAAAATGTACAACTTATTCCAAACTCATCATCATTTAAATCAGGGCTGGGTAGCTGATTGCTTGCAGGCCACATGGAGAATTATACTCATCCTCCCACAGTTTCTTGTTTTATCACTACTAGAATCCACAAGATCATTTTGCTGGAATTTGATGGCTAGAGTTCCCAAATTTTTTTAATGAAGCTAAAATATGTAAGTTCAATCTCCTTCTCATTTCATTTAATTAAATGAACACCCAGACACCAGAAGACATATAGACATATGGATGACCCCATGCAAAAGGTATCAGGTTTTGAACACTTGCCAGCAATGGACAACTCTGAATAGGAGTCGCACCTCACACTGTGTCCGCTGGGAATCACTGTATAAAATGATGTATGGCATCCTCCCCTCAGTATGACTGCAGGGTCCCACAGCAAACTGTAGGTTTTTCACTAAAAGAGGGGAGGGGGTTAGAAAATTTTAGTCCTATTCTCCGAGTGTTATTTTTCTTACATCTGTGGTAACTCCTTTTTAGTACAGTCTCTGGTTCCTCCTGTAGCTTAACAAAGTGACTTAAAAATATAGTATGAAAAATAGTCGCTTTGTAGTGAAATGTAGTTAATAATAAGTTAAAAAATGTGTATTGTATAATCTTAAAAAGTAATATCTGGGAGAAGACATTTTATGCAAAATTCTTGCCTTAATTTGGAGAATTGCCTTGCCATGTTGTCAAGAGCTATGTGTAAAGGGGTGAAAAAAGGAATTTCTTTTGTCAGCTGAAGTGGAATACTTTAAGTGGAAGTTACTGGGCAGCATAGCTATTTAGCAGTATTTAGAGACTCGTGAAGTGGAAAGAATGATGTCTAAGAATAACCGTGAAATGAGCTTGTTATGTTCACAATACATTGTATATTTTGATGGCAAAATTTATTTGAATACAGCTAAAGGAAAATAAGGTTTATACAACAGCACATACAAAAGGCCTGGATACAGTGTTATCTCTCTTCAGAACATAATTTATTTTTATTTAGAAAATTCATATTGCACATGGCAACTCAAGGCAGCTTACAAGGATATAGAAACATCATATAAAAGAAATAAAAATAATAAAGTAATAACCCCCACCCCAATGACAATGCACATTCATACTAGCCATTTATAAATGGTCAAGAATTGCTGAAATAGCAACTTTGGCAAACAAATTCTAGCTGAGGTTTCCACTGTTTTCTCAAACAGTTTGAAGCTCTTGAGGTTTATCAGGCCTGCATCAAGTCCAAGTGTGTCGCACAATATTATCCTTTCACCTATCACAGAAAGGATCACATTTATTTTGAGTATGATAGATAGTTCTGAGTTGTTTGATCATTCCTCATCTACAGATCTTCAGCAAAGAACAAAAATGCCTTCCCTTCGATTTCAATTTCACTTGGAAAATGAATGCAACTTGAAGCGGTCCTCATTTAGCAGGGGTGAAGGAGTGATTCAGGTTTAATATCCATTGTTCATCATAGAGAACTGCCAGTTACTGTTAAAAACCACTTAATTGAAATCAAGCAAGAAAGAGTAAAAGGGATGGATGGGGGAAGTGGGAAATCCTTGAAGCCCATAGTTTGATTGGAAGTGGCAGATGTTCCAAGGCCCATCAGGCCTTGGTTGCCACTGGTTTTCTTCAAATTCTCTTCCATGTGTTGCTGGTTAGCAACTCCTTTGGAAGAATTACAGAAATTGAAACAGCAGCCAAGTTTTGCATAAAGGTAAAATACAAACAAATGCCAACATTAAATTTATTTGAAGCAATGCAACTACACCCTCCCCCACCATCTCCAGCAAAGTAATTGATATTAACATGAACATTTCTAGGAGAGAAATGTTAACCCTCAAAGGCTACACATACACTAGTATTCATAAGTCACAAACCTTAATGTTTTAAAGCTAAATTTGGACTTACAAAAATTAATGACTTGGAATGCCAGTTTGATAAACTGGAAAGATTATCCTTAATTCTGTTTCAGCATCATTATTTAGAATTTGGAATAACTGAGTTGGAAGGGACCGTGGAGGTCTTCTAGTCCAACCCACTGCTTAAACAGGAAACCCTACACCCCTTCAGACAAATGGATATCCAACACTTTCTTAAAAACTTCCAGTGTTGGAGCATTCACAACTTCTGGAGGCAAGTTGTTCCACTGATTGATTGTTCTGTCAGGAAATTTCTCCTTAGTTCTAAGTTGCTTCTCTCCTTGATTAGTGTCCACTCATTAACCCTAACTCATTGTGGCAGCCTCTGAGATATCAGAACACTGCTATCATGTCACCCCTAGTCCTTCTTTCCACTAAACTAGGCATATCCAGTTCTGGCAACCGTTCTTCATATGTTTTAGCCTCCAGTCCCCTAATCACCTTTGTTGCTCTTCTCTGCACTCTAATTCTCTAATTATAGTTTTACCAAAGGTCATAATATACAATTCCAGGTCTATTTCAGCTCTTCTTTATAAACATCACTGTTTTCAATTATTTTACAATGCATAATCCATCTGCTATCAAAGGTGCAGCCAAGCCAATAAAACTAGCAGTAGTATCTGAAAGATCAAAACAACTGAATTCTTACAATTATCAAAAAGATGAATGTGTATTTCACCTTGCCAGTAAATCTACAACCAGAATTAATGCTTGAAATGTTATATTACATGAGTCAGCTCAAATTTGCCTATTCATCATTCATTGCCTATAACATCAACCATCAACACTCAGATAAGAATGAGACATCACTTGTTAATTTCTACATCTGGGACATTTTTATCTGTCTGTGTTAAGAGATATAAAACATAACCTGAATATAGATTTTTCCCCAGTGTTTTTTCTATAGACTAGGCATTTAAACATGCCATATTTACACATGCTAGTCTATGACTATAAAAATGATTTGATTTGATATATTTACACTTGAACAATGCTATATAAAACATATCTATTCAGAAGCAACCTATTCAGACTTATCGCATAAAGTCTGCAGGATTGCAGATTTTACTATGTTGGCAATGTATGCATAACTGTAAATCTCCAAGGAAAGAAGATCTACAAACTTACAGTATTCATACAAACTGCCAGTTATATATGTGTAAGGTCTTGTTACATAATGAAACACATAGATTTGCTGCATATGCAGAATGTATTTACTGCAGAGATGGTACAAATGCAGAGCAGAATGTGTATCCAAGATACAGAGGAGTGAAACAATTTGGGTTCTATAGGTCAAAACCAATTTGTTCAATTGTTCCTGGAAATTAATAAAAGGAAATGAGTGGAAATGCAGTGTAAAATATATATTGGCAACTCATTGGCAATTAGAGGCGAAGATGCAATCTAATCTTGAAACCTCTCATTTTGAATACTGTAACATGCTCTACATCAGGGGTGTCCAGCCCGTGGGGTCCTTAGATCTAGCCCACCGGGTTGCCCTGGAAACAGCAAAGGACCAGCCTGCCGTGCCTTTGCCAGCCAAAACAGAGCTCGGGAGGGCTGCATGCGGACCTCCTGGACTCTCTTTTCACTGGCAGAGGGCTGCAGGAAGCTGTTGCAGCTGAAAACGGAGCCCAGGAGGGCCATGTGTGGGCTGCAGGCCATCAAAATGGCCACACCCACCTTGGCCAAACCCATTTGCCCCCCCCCCTAAGTCAAATACAACCCTGATGTGGTCATCAATGAAATCAAGTTTGACAACCCTGCATTACAAGGGGCTTCCCATGAAGAGCATCGGAAACTTCAAATGGTGCAGAATGATAATAGTAAATAGTGCTGGCTGGCTGCCTGCTATATGTAACACCACTACTGCATGAGGTGCACTGGTTTACCGAACCTCGGAAGGATGGAAGGTTGAGTCGATCTTGAGCCCGTCAGAATTGAACACCTGGCAGTGAGCAGTGAGTTAGCCTGCAATATTGAATTTTAACCACTCAGCCATTACTCTGCAGTAGCTCTTCCTCTGTGAATATCTTTTCTTCAGAGATTAGAATGGCCCTGTTAGTCTTTCACAAGGCTTTAAAAGCTGGGCTATGATACTGAGCCTGGGACCTGAGTGCATCAAGGGCCCCATTTCCTGGCTTTATTGTTAACTGGACAAGCATTTTGGCTGTATATATATTGTTAAGCTATATATATATTGTTTTAAAATGTTTTTTTGTTTTAATTTTAGTTTTTTTTAAATTGTCATTGATTCCGATGGGCGGCTATAGTAATTGAATAAATTGAATAAAATAAATAAATAAGAGTATACTGCAGAAGTGCTTATGCATTTCTGGAAAACTTCCTTTGGAAGAGGCGATTCACTAAGTGCTATATTATCTATTGTATCTTGCCTCTGGAGTCACATTTGTCTATTCACTACTACAAAGGTATGTGCAGGTATTTGGAATTCACAATATGAAGTAAATTATTTGCGTCCCACTGGCAGGTTCTGAACCCTTTATAACACAGCAAGCTGCAAAATCTGCAATAGTACGCAGTAAGGTAGATAAGAACAGAAAATAGGCTGCTAGGGAGATAAAGCGAATAGTACAGGAAAAGTGATAACTCTGTGCCAACAGCCCTGCCATTAAAAAACAAATTAATAACAGTAAAACCTCAGAATTTGCACATGGACATTTTACAATTTTTAAAAGTGATCAACACCCTTCATGTTTCCCAGGAAATAGCAGACTGGAAAAATCCTATTTTCTGCATTTGGACTGAAAGGACCACAGAGAGCAAAAGGAACTATTCAGCATAGGGGGGGGGGGGAAGGAGCAGTGTTTTAAAAAAGCAGAGACAATGTAGACAAAGTAGAAAATAGAGAAGAGAGATAAAATGACAAACAAGACTCAGGGAGGAGGATAATAGAAGCTGCTTAAGACAAGCAGAACAGAGGTGGTATTCAGCCAGTTCTGACAGGTTCTGGAGAAACGGTAGCTGAAATTTTGAGTAGTTCGGAGAACTGGCAAATAGGCTGGGCCCTTCCCCGCTGCCTCCCAGCTGATCTTCTTCTGTTGCCCTGAACAAAAGAATGGAGCTGGAAAGCAGGTTAGTGGAGTGGGGCGGGAATCGGGTTTTTGCAGTGTCCTTCACCTGCCATGCCCACAAAGCCATGCCCACAAAGCCACACCCACAGAACCAATAGTAAAAAATGTTGAATCCCACCACTGAAGCAGAAGGTATTAAAAAGAAAAAAAAAGAGTTCTTGCATTTTGAAGAATGCAATGCGTTGAAAGCAGAGCCTATTCAGACAAATAAATAACACAGGCCAAAGCAAGAAAAGAGCTTCAGGGGCTGGTAAAGGATCAATCTTTACTGCAGCCTTGTGGCAAGCTCTACATTCTTCCTCACTCACATTCTACAAGCCTGAGTAGAAGGGAGAAAATTGGACCTAACTGGGCTCAGAAGACCATGTCATTTTCCAATCCATCCATATTTTTCTTTATTTGTATGTTTTTCTATGTAGCAGATACTGGTTTTTGGACAAGACCAGTAGATGAACATTCAATTGCATCTCTAGGTAACATATTGATACAGATGTGCTGGATATAATTATATCAATTATATAATTGATTTTAAACTAATTATTTGTCCAATTCACATGGCTGTCCATTCTTCAAACATGTGACTTGGGGGGGGAATACAAGAAAGACGAAACAATCAATACATATTTAATTTTAAAATTTAGCTAAATTCATATTTTAAATAAATCGATTAACAATCAATGAGTCCTTAATACTTTGGATGCAAAATCGCACAAAAACGGACATAATTAGCATGGATAGTTCCAAAGAGAGGGAGCTTCAGTTATTGTAGCTTCAGTCCTTTTCTGAAAAAGAGGGGAAGAATAGAGAGAGAAATCCTCCCTTTTACTCTATGCAATTAAATAATTTGAGATCCAGGGATGCTGCACTTACCTCACATGCAAAATGGGCTGCTTGGAGACTCCTGGAAGGGGTGGGGTGGCAGGGATGGTGGGCGGGGCCAGCCAGGGGTGCGATTTGGAGGTTCTCCAAACCAGCCATAACATTAGGTATGGGTTCTCCTGAACCCAGGTGAACCCATAGCAGCCCTACCCTTGCTTGTGATGCTGAATGAGGGGGGATTACAATGGGTCATCGCAATATGAAATGGTATAGGTTTTCCTGCTTGAGCAGGGGCTGGACTAGAAGATTTCCAAGGTCCCTTCCAGATCATTCTATTCTATTCTAAGTTGTGTCACAGTGGCCCCATAGTCATTTGATCACGGTTTGGGCAGTCACCAATCGGCTCGCAATTATGATGCCATAGTGTTCTGAAATCTCATGATCACGTCAATGGGAAGCCACCAGGAAGTCACAAATAGTGATCACATGACTGTGGGATACTGCGATTGTCAGGGATTTGCCTACCGATGGCAACTGGGTGTCAGTGTTCCAAATATCATGCAGAATTAAATCAGAGTCCAAGGCAGAGCTATCCTTAAAGTTCCAATTTAATAAGACAGACATGTTGGCACATCTGTGGAATCCCAAATCTAAAAGCTTCCTGGGATTCCACCCAGTTGAAAGTTCATGATCTTATCCCCACACCCATAAATCCATCACATGGTCCAATCTTCTTCGGCCACGCTGGCATCTTCACCCAGCTGGTTCTAGTCAGGTGCAGAGGTGCGGAGACAAATGATGACCTTGGGCTTCTAGAAAGGAATGACAACAACACATTCCAGAATTCTACTCCTTTCTATTCCCCCTCCCAATTACTACACCAATGAAACAGCATAATGAAATAAGAGAGAGTGTGGCAGGCCAAAGATCCTAAAAAGGAATATGACTGCAGGCCTGACACTGGGACTGCAACCACTGCCACCATAAGTCAGTGCAGTCGGGTGATGTCTCACATTATGACTGCATCACTTAGTAAGAGAGTTGCTAGTTCCAGTTATCATTGTTAACCGAGGATTACATGTGCTGTTTTTAAGGAACAAAATCATCGGTTCTTACATAGTTCTTACAGAAATAATTATTTTAATGTTTAATGCACACATTACTCTCCACTTAGGGTTGAATGAGTTTGTTCAGTTTTTTCTCCATGCATTTATTTTCAGTATTTTCAGTATATCTATACATTTCTATGCTGTTACAAGTCATACATTGTTAAACTAATAAAATCATAAACATGATATCAACTTTGCATGTAATAGTAACATTTAAAACAGCCCATTGAGAATCACATAAGAAGCAAAGTATAGATGTTTCCTACAAGCTCGTGTAGGAGAAGGCATGTTTTTACCATGTTGTGGCCCACCATCAGCCAGCAGAGCTGGCAGCAGATTTGGATAGTGAGGAGGTTGGGGAGGAACATGGGCCAGTCCTGGAGTCTGGGGAAGGCTCTGATGCTGACTCTGTGTCGGAGGTAGAGAGGGGGCCAGAACTGTATGCAAATTATCAGCTGCCTTCAGAGTCAGACTCAGTGAGGCAGACCAATAGCTGGAGCCTGTTCCCAGTGTGCGCGTGCTCAGAGTGGCCAGACGAAGGGAACAGCTAAAGAACAGGGGTTGAGTTGGGAGTAAGGCCACGGGTGGACGATGAATGGCCCCTCCCAAAGGAAATAAAAGAGGAGCGAAAGGGGAGTGGAGTTTGCAGGAAACAATTAGTTTGCTTAATTGATTTGTAACTCCAAAGGTCCTTGCCAAGTTTTGCAGATATCGGCCTGGCAGCTCTCCAAGCCAGATAAGGTCTGTGACTGTACATCCTCCTTTGAAAGACTTTACTGGACATGAATGAGCAGAATTCACAGTAAATTAATAAAAGAGGTTTTTGTCAGGACAAGGAGTTTGCTTCATGCTCTTGGGAAGCCTAGGTACACCACTTTCCAAAGAGTGACTAGAATTGGGGGTTAGGCAGAACTCATTCTTTTGATAAAACGAGTTTTCCTGAATCCATCAGCTCAATTACACCTCTGCACAGCATAAACGCTGCTAAGGGAGGGGGAGCCTTCTGTCTGGGCCAGTTTGTAAAAACAAAAACAAAACAGATTGCAGAAATCTGGCATCACTTAACAACCATACTCAGCCGGGGCAAGGCTTCATAGCCTTAACTAAGACCGTCTTTTTAAAACAAAAGTGATATAGTCTCCTGTGGTCTGCTACTTGCTTGCAGTCAGCTTCAGAAAATTACTCATTGCTGATTTACATGAGGTGTGTTATTTAAAGAGACAGCGATGCATTTGAAATTCTTCAGAGAGAAGCCCTGTTCTCCTCAATGCACAATAGGGCTACAAGTTGCCAAGATTTACAAGAATCAACATTCCTTTCTGTGCTTCGGTGCCTTCTTAAACAGCGCTGTTACATGGAAAATATTATTGGTTCTTTTATTACAAAAGACCTTCCAAGGCCAAAATCCAAAGCTACCATTGTCTTCCAATGTTCTTCATTTACTGTATATGATAATAAGTTAAATTTTCATCCAGTATAAATGTCTCAATGTTTTCCAACCTAATGTTTTCCATGCATCAATGTAACTTTGAGAGGTCTTAGGGCTAATGATCCTTTAATTGTTAAAATACTTTTATTTCTGCATGGAAAACGGGCTCTACTTCTTGAAACGCAGCCCATTCGTCCCCATGATCTACACCATTGATGGCTAACCTTTTTGTCATCACGTGCCAAAAGCACCCATAATGCAATGCATGTGTGACACCCCCCTCCCCCCACCCCTCTGGGCATGTGCATGCAACGCCTCCCCTATGTTCCCCTCGCCCCTCGTTTTGGGCCTAGTAGGCCTCCCTGCAGCCTCCTGGGAGCAAAAACGGGTCAACTGGCTGGCGAGAGGCGCGCGTACATGTGCGGTGGAGCTGAGCTAGGGTGATAGCACGCATCCCTGCAGAAAGGGCTCTATGTGCCATCTGTGGCATGCGTGCCATAGGTTCGCCATCACAGATCTAGACAACAGCAATAGCACTTAGACTTACATACTGCTTCATAGTGCTTTCCAGCCTTCTCTAAGCGGTTACAGAGTCAGCATGTTGCCCCCAACAATCTGGGTCCTCATTTTACCTACCTTGGAAGGATGGAAGGCTGAGTCAACCTTGAGCCTGGTGAGATTTGATCTGCCAAACTGCTGGCAGCTGGTGATCAGAAGAAGTAGCCTGCAGTACTGCACTCTAACCACTGCACCACCGTGGCTACTCAATTCAAATAGTCCTTGGGTCAACCCTGAAGCTGGCTAGACAGTGGCCATCTTCCTATTGGGTTTTTTTCCTTTCTTCAAAGCTTCAGTACTGACACAGACTGAAGATGAGGGCAAGGGAGGGTGTGTAGGGATAGCTAAGGCGCTATAACCAAAACAACATTTGTTCCCCTGGGAACCAAGGTCATGTATTCATGTGGTTTGGAGGTGAAGACTGAGATCATCCCACGTCTGGACTTTGTACTGATTGGACCCTGTGATTGATGCCTCTGGGGAAGTGACAAACTTTTACTTTTAATTAGGGGGAAAACCAGTGGGAACTTTAGATCTGGTTTTCACCAGCATCATGCCAATATGACATGCCCTAATAAAATGTTCTTTGAGGATACCTCATGCCTCGGAGTTATTTTGTTCAGGGTTATGTTAGTTGGGACCTTGACACCTTAAACTGATTTGTTTAGTGACCATTCAAGTTTACAATAACATACTTAGGAAAAAGTGACTTACAACCAGTCGTCGCAGTTATAATACCTGCAGCATCCCCATGGTCACATGATCAAAATTTGGGAACTTTGCAGCAACATCTGCAGTATTCCAGGGTAACATGATTGCCACTTGTGACTTTCCCAGCCTTTGACAAGCACAGTACATGGGGAAGTCGGATTCGCTTAATGACCATGTGATTCATTTAACAACTGTGGTGATTTGCTTAACAACTATATCAGAAAAAGTTATAAAATCAGCTCTGACTTGTTTAACAACCATTTTGCTTAGCAATGGAAATTCTGGTCCCAATTGTGGTTGTAGGTTAAGGATGACCTATAATGCATACGTTTGATGTATACTAACTTTAAACAAGAACTAGATCTTGGAAAGAGCCATTTTTAGATTTTTTGCTGTTCAAGAAAATCTCACTATTATTATTGTTGTTGTTGTTGTTGTTGTTGTTGTTGTTGTTATCTGCTGTTAAATAAATACACTCCTAATCTGCAGAAGTTTAAAGAAACTTGATAAATATCTGTACATCATATTATCATGTTTAATTTGGAGTCTAGATTAGTCTCTTCATTTCCTTAGCCTGCCATGGTTAAGAACAACTGATTTATATGCAATTTAAAACAAATTGATAATTGTTTTATTTAGCCAAGAACAACCTTTGCTGATTCCCAAATAGGTTTAAATGTTCATTTTAATCATTACAAAAATGTATGAAATATGTGATATGTCTGGTCCCCAGCACAGTATGTTTTACCTCACCATTTTCTTTTTTGGATTTATTAACTCTTTTAACCCTTGTTAATTGCTGAGAGCTGCTTGGTAAATGAGTAACCATATACATTGATTATCTCACTAAACATTATATGCTTTTCATTTCTAGGTTGATCATACCAGGTTTAGATATTTTGTTTCCTTTGGGTGAAAGATGAAATGAAAGGAACTTAGCAAGGATTTGTAACAAAGATATATAACTCAGAAAGGCCTTAAATAAATACTTCCTGAACTAACAGTGCATCTCCATTTTTTAATACATTGAATTAAAATACTTGCAATGGAGAGAAAGGAAGGAAGATTAAAACCAATTATCATAATTTCCTACTTCTTAGAAAAGGAACAGAGGTACCATGATACTAGATTTTAATAATACAAAATTTTAATAGTTTTTTTTTATTATTTACTTAGTTGTAACTTATTTCTGAATGACAGATTGAACTATGCCTGAAATATACTACAGGTAGTTCTCGACTTACAATAGTTCATTTAGTGACCATTCAAAGTTAACATTGGCACTGAAAAATGTGACTTATAACCATTATTCATAGTGCAACATCTCCATGATCATATGATCAAAATTCAGGTGCTTGGCAAATGGTCATATTTATGACCATTGCTGTGTCCCAAGGTCATGTGATCACATTCTGCGACCTTCTGACAAGCAAAGTCAATAGGGGAGCCAGATTCATTTAACAACTGAATTAGTCAGAGGTGGTATTCAGCAAGTTCTGGAGAACCAGTAGCGGAAAATTTGAGTAGTTTGGAGAACCGGTAAATACCACCTCTGACTCACCCCACCCCCATCTATTCTCTGCCTCCCTGAGTCCCAGCTGATCAGGAGGAAATGGGGATTTTGCAGTAACCTTTCCCTGGAGTGGGGAGGGAATGGGGATTTTGCAGTAACCTTCCCCTGCCACGCCCACAAAGCCATACCATGCCCACAAGCCACGCCCACAGAATCGTTAGTAAAAAAAATTGAATCCCACTACTGGAGTTAGTAACTTATCAACTGCAATGATTCATTTAGCAACTGTGACAAGAAAGGTTGTAAAATGGGGCAAAGCTCACTTAACAAATGTCTCATTTTAACAGTAGAAAATTTTGGGCTCAATTGTGGTCATAAGTCAAGGACTACCTGTACATAGAAATATACTTAACATATTTTAGGTATTTTTGTATCTGCAGCTTCTTTTATTCCTTATCTAATGTGTCTCTGTGGGTACTAAAGATGTGCTGTACACATTTATCTGTAATCAATAAACATTCCAGCCAACCTAACAGCAACATCGTAAACAATATCAGTGTCCTTTAAAAATGGAAAAGGGGGAAAAAAACCTCCAGTGGCTATAGCCTATGTTTAAGATTTGGCAATATGAAACCCTTTGCAACGTGATATATGGTTCAGATACATTCCACCCTTGTTAAAATACCAGATTTAAGAGACAGGCACTTTGTGTGTTATCATAAAATATTATTCTAATGATGGTATGTAAGATAGCTCAACTGGAGACCTATACAAAACAGCTTGCTGAAACAGAGACAGTCCCACAATGAGGGGAAAGTGTATTATGCAAACCATTGGCTTATAGACAGCCTTTATTTGAAAAGAGAACAGGACTAAGTAGACTATGAAGGGAATGTCTTCTTTAAAATAGCAAATAACTGCCAGTGTGGGAAATATTTTTCACCTCTTTAACAATTAATACAAGCCTTATGGACAACAACTTTGCTGCTTCCTCGGATTTGACTGGAGTTAGATGAGGAAATGTGAAATGTGTGAGGCCCAGACCTCTTTGATTCAAGCACATTCATTAAGACAGTTTCTATGGGCTATAATCACTTTAAATTCAGCATGTTGCATATCAAAAGGATATAGTAGATTGGTAGTAGAAGCAGATCTTCTATGGAACACCTAACATTGGGATAAGATTTTGGGTCGTTTGATATTCAGCAGGTACCAGAATCTGCCTAGGAAATATGTCAATTGCCTTTCACTGTTCTATAGATTTAGCAGTGAAAATTTTATTTTGGTATTTGGGCTTCTAAAGTTGACACTAAATTATTTAGAACAGAGATCCTCAAACTACAGCCCATGGGCTGGATACGGCCCCCTGAAGTCATTAATCTGGCCCACATGGGACCATGAAGCTGTCCCACCCACATTACCCCACCTACCTGCCGGCCCCCACTTGCCTTCTGGAGAACTGATGAGGCCAAAAATGGGATGCACTGAGACCTCGAGAAAGAGGGAGGGAGGGAGAGAGAGAGAGAGAAAGACACACACACACACACAAACAAAAGTCCCTCACAGAAGTCCCCAAGGCAGCCACATCCCACCCCCAGGAGCATAACAAATTAAAGTTTAATTTGTGTGTATTGTTTAATGGACTGCTAAATTGGCGGTGCCCACCGAATCACATGACTGCCTGCCCACCCAGCCGGTCCGGCCCCTCAACAGTCTGACGGACTGTGAATTGACCCCTGTTTAAAAAGTTCGAGAACCCCTGATTTAGAACAATGCTTCAGAGCTTGGAATGCATGCATTCATTCCTTCATAACTCACTTTCGCCTCTTTGGATTCTTTACTATAGCTAGGACCATAGTACTTTCAGTTGCTCTTCATGTAGTATGAATCAGGTTTCTGGAAATCATGCTGCACTCTGCTTTTGAACATTTTATTTAAAATTCTGGAGCCAAGTTTTGGTTTGGCTCAGAATTTTGGAAAAAAAATAAAGAAAGAGCAAATTGTTAAAACCTTCATCTCTGCAAAGCTGCATCAGTTTCAAAGTGAATGGCGAAACTCTGCAGTCCTTCAGTTCTGCCAGACCAGGGATCAAAAGAGCCCGTTCCCTCAGTTTCAAATGCAAGAACTTCTCAAAATACACTTAAATCCATAACAAAACTAGCCTACAAAATAAGAGCTAAGCATACTACATTGTACTGTTTATTTTTAAGCTCAGAGCCAAATCTTAACAATGAAAAAGAAAGAAAGGAAGCCTGTTTTCAGGCCATGTGTTAGTACATACATGTTACAAATTCAGCTAAAGCAGTATTTTTCAATCTTTCGGTTCTGCCAAAATCTTTTGCACTAAGGAATCACCGATTATATGTGATAGGAGCCTTGAATATTGAAAAGTATTCTTAGGCGTACATGCACAGATCATATGGGCAGGTGTAGCTGTGCCTCTCCAGCTAACTGTTGTTATACTATAAAGTACTGTAAATTAACAATACAGGTAGTTCCTGAACATTCCCATTTAGGAACTGTTCAAAATTACAGCAGACCCCGACAAAACTAACTTATGATTCGGTCCTGAAGTAACGGCTGCTACATCACTTCAGCAGTTGTTCACCCTTATGGACCGACTGCCGAATGCTGCAGCACCCCCTGCCTATCTCCCCATATCACCTCCAGAGAGTCCCCCCAGGCCTTGGGCCTGCTTCTCCCCTCCCCACTGGCCCCACACTTTCCTTCTCACTTACTTTTTGAAGAGCTTCACAGCTCGAGTTAGTTATGGAGAACATGCTACTCCACTGCTGGGCTGGGCTGCGGACCTGGAAGTGGCTGCCATTTTCCAAGTGGCCACACTGAATTGTGGCTGCTCATAAAATGGTGACTGCTTCTGAGATTGCGCAGTGTGAGCCAGCAATGAGGGCATCTTGTTTTGCTTCTCTAATGAAAGCTCTGTAGCATTCTGCAGCCCAGTGGTACACTCCGGAGCTCAAATTAGGGAAGGAAAGCAAGCCACTCCATCACTGGGATAGGTAGCACAATCCCACTATCGGGGCACTCACAATGAATGGTGGTGGCTGGGAAAATGGTGACCATTTCTGGGATCAGGCCATGAAGCCTAACAATGGAGTGGCTTCCTCTGCTTCCTAACCCAAGCTCTGAAATTCTGGAGATTTTCAAAAGGGAAGTACATGATGGGTGGCCTGGAGTGAGAAGGAAGGGACCCTGGGGGGGAGTGGAACATGGGGTCTCTCAGGGAGTAAGGGAGGCTTTGGGATGCACGAAGCCTCCCTGGGGTCACTGAGGCAACATAAATATGCCCCACATATTTAACAACTCCATTGGGGGGAGCAGGTATTGTAAGTTGTAAATGAGACAATCATATGGGGGCTTCATTTAACAGCAGTCATGACTTCCTTTCCTTCATAGGCAAGCTCCATTATGGACTACCTGTGTTCTAATACAGATGCATTTGACCTGGACTGATATTCATCCTCTTCTCATCCTCTACGCAAGGTTGGCAGCTTGCTGTTATGATTTATTTTCCAACCTGAGAAACTGGTTTAAATCAATTAGCTAACTTATTTTACATAATTTATTTCATAGTTCTGACAGCAGCTTAGCAGTCTACCGCTATGATTCAGACAACAGCTGCAAAAAGGCAATTTCAAACTCCAGAAAGGTGCATCATCAGCACTAATTACAAATTAGTTAATAACTATAGGAAGATGGATGGATGTCCCCCCCTCCACCCAACTCTCTCTTTTTCCAGTCTTTTAAGAATTTTACTGTGGGGGTAAAACTGGTTAACCTTAGATGGAAAGTTTTTAAACACCATAATACATCCAGAGAATCCTAATACATATGTAATCACTCTAAGCCAGTGATGTAAAACTCAAGGCCCAGGGGTCAGATCAGGGCCACTGGGTACTTAGATTTGGCCCTGGAAACAGCGAAGGACCAGCCCGCGGTGCTTCTGCCAGCGAAAACGGGCTCCTGAGTTCTGTTTTTGGCTGCCACAGCCTCTTGCAATCTTCTGCCAGTGAAAATGAACCTCTGGAGGACCGCACGTGGGTTGCAGGAGGTTGTGGCAGCCAAAAACAGAGCTCGGGAGTGCATTTTCCCTGGCAGATCGTTTGGGTGACCACAGGAGCCCCCAACAGGAGTGACATTGAGCTGGCCATGCACCCCTTTGCCCCCCCCCCCGAGG